>NC_051322.1:14437612-14740642 GCF_015220235.1 Choloepus didactylus
TGCAACAAATTCAAAGAAGGGAAAATAATCTATTTTGTTTATGAAGTATTATTCTTTCCAATGTTCTTCCTTCTGTTCTGGAAATCTGGGTTTTATCTGGGATGATTTCCTTCAGCCTAAATTTTTTTTAGTACAGCTATGCTGTGGAAAAAAACTCTGAACTTTTGTTTATCTACAAATATCTTTATTTCACCCTCATTTTTGAAGAATATTTTTGCTGCATATATAATTCTGGATCATATTACTTTTCCTTCCAGAATTATAAAGGTGTTAATATCCTATAGTCTATTGGAGAAAACAGATAAGTAAACAGACAATCGCAGTGTTCTTAGTGAGTGAAATGTCACTTACAAACTGACAGATTTGGGAGGATCGGTTTCTAAATAAGATGAGGAGTGTCTGGTAAATCTTTCCTGACAGCCTAGAACTTAAATGAACTTTAAAGGAAGAGTTTGGCAAGAGAAGGAGGTCAGGATGAGATATTTTTTACATATGAGATCTCTCCAAACTAGGTTCCCAATTGTTCAGCCAGGCTATGTTGTTAATCCCCATGTTGGAGACAATTACAGGGTAGAAGATGTTCTGGTAATTGAGGAGGGTGGTAAGCGGACCACTTAATGCTTACAGAAACTGATTCTCTGTGTCGAACTTGGGCAGAAACACTGGGTATTCTAAATTTCTCCTAGTTTGACTAATTCCACCTTCGTAACTTTATGCCTAGGACCTGAAATGGGCCACAATTATTGAGTTGTGTCATCTTGAAACTCATGACAACTTTACTTACCAAGAGATGATTGACAACAGTGTGAGAAGGAATTGAAGTGGTTTTGGAAAGCTAGGAAGTGAAAAGAGTGTGGGTACACTGTTGGTGAAAGGAATGAAAATGGTAGGTGGGAAACTGGAAGGTGACAGATTGAGGGATGCTTTTTTTTTTTTTTAATAATAGAGGTACCTTTAAAATGGAAGAACTTAAATTCTATGAGATAATTTTAAAAATGAGAAAAGATAATAGGAGAGAGAGAGAGAATTGTTTATAGAGGTCTCTGAGAGAGAAAGTAGAGACTGAGATCCAGAGGACAGAAGAAGGGTTGAGCATTAGCCTGAGAGAATCACCTCACACAAAGATGATAATATGCAATTCAATAACAATGAATAACAGAAAAGATAGATTAAGCTCTTACTTAATCTACCAATTTCTGGCATCAACTTGGATGCCAGAAATCATTCTAAGTCCTCAGCATGGATTTATTCACTTATTACTCATAGTAGCCTAATCCAATTAGTCGATTAGTCTGGAGAAGTTAAATAATGGGCCCAAGGTAACTTAACAAGATGAGGCACAGCCAAGGTTTCAGTTTAGGCAGTTTCCTTGCAAAAACCCCGCCTTTGGCTTCTCTGCTAGGTGGTAACCCTGATGCCTATAGGTAGATAGAGAGCAGAATGGAAAGAATATGGATGAACTGTAAGTGTGTGGGTGAGAAATTGAGTTGAAATCTCTCTCTGTGTGTGTGTGTGTGTGTGTGTGTGTGTGTGTGTGTGTGTGTCTCATTCTCTTTCTCTTTACTGCCTGAGAGGTTTATATTATCTGTCAAGTATAAATCATATGTTACTGAGTTTATGGCAAGAAGCTGAATATGAGTGACTTTAACCTGGATGTTCAGCTTGACACAGAGAAATAATTTGTTTTGTAGTGCAAAAATAAGGAAAAAATATCTAGTGGTTTGCAGATATTGGCCAGGGAATAGTTAAAATATTGGCTCATAGAATGTGGCTCCAATGGGGAATTGAAAGGAAACAGCTGATAGATCCAGGGGATAAACTGATCAAGTAGACCCTAATGTTAAGAGGCACATTTGGCTCAAGTGAACCAGTGAAAGTACTGGATGAAATAAGGCTGTGTTCAGAGAAGATATTGCAGTTTAGGGATTTGAAAATGAGCCACTGCTGGAAGGTGGTTGTGGGAATGGACATGTGAAGTGAGGAGGAAATGGAAGTCTTTGGATGAAAGGAAGTCATGTCTACAATAGTTGTAAATATCTCACAATCTGTCTCTGTCTTTTAATTTTACTTATGATGCTGTTGCCAATATGTATTTGCAAAATTTAGTGATTGAAGTTTTATCAGTTCATTTTTCACTTTCTTATTAGAGACACTGTAGGTTTACAGAAATATTTGCATAAGATACAGAGTTCCCATACACAATCCTATTATTAACATCTTGCCACTCATAATTAATGATCAGAAAAATACAAATTATACCACAATATGACATCCTTTCACACATACCTGATCAAAAAATATATAAGATTTTATCTCAGCTCCACTTGCGGTCAAGTGCATGTGGTGGTATGTAAATTGGGATAGCAGTTTAATTGGCAATCACTATTAAATTTTTCAATGTGCATTATCAGTTGTCCAGCAATTCAATTCCTAATTATGAACTCAGAGCAATTCTGCATATGTGCCCATGTAAGAATGTAAGGCTGCCCATAGCAACAAATAGTGAAATACACTATGTAACCTTAATTTACATAAAAATGAATAAATATTGCATGGCATGTTCATGCAATAGCATACTAGTACATTAAAAATGAACTATTGCTGTAAGTACAAATGTGGAAAATATTCTGCATTATAAAATCAAGTTAAAAAAGAAAATTGAAGGTATCTACAACATGAAACTAGTTAAATAAATTTTGAACCCTGAGGAACCATGCTTTATATTGCTTAGGGATATATGTAGTAAAAATATAAATCATATATGAGAACAATAAACACAAAAGTTAGGATAGTCTTTATTTCTGGATAAGAGGAAGGGGAATGGGATTACACAGGTGTTACACTCCATGCCTCACCTCAACTGTATTTTCAATATTTTACAGAAGCTGGGTGCTGACTACATGGCTGTTTGTTATATTATTTTTAAACCATTTTGGATATCTGAAATATATTACACTTTTTTTTTTTAATCTCTGATTTCCTTCTCTTTTAAGTTTTTTTTATTTTTTATTTTGAAATGAATTCAAACTTACAGTAACAGTTGCAAAA
This sequence comes from Choloepus didactylus, assembly GCF_015220235.1. Lineage (NCBI taxonomy): Eukaryota > Metazoa > Chordata > Mammalia > Pilosa > Megalonychidae > Choloepus > Choloepus didactylus. Next base: position 14,440,661 of record NC_051322.1, read on the forward strand.
ATAATACAAATCCCATACACAGAACTCCAGCATACCCCAACCCCCCTCCACCAATATCCCAATCTACCAACTTTAAAATTTTGTCACTTTACCATTTCTTTCTTTCCCTCCCTCCCTACCTCTTACCCTGTCTATCATCCATCATCTACTGCTCTGTCTTCTGAACATATGAGGGGCAAGTTGCACACATCCTTGAACAAATAATACAATTCACATATACATTTCCTATGAACAAGAATATTCATTTATGTAATCACATTAAGTGTAGTTAAGAAGTTCATAAAACTTAACATTGATATAAAGCTTACATTCTATATTTCATTTTTTTCTTATGTCCCAATTGTGTCCTTTTGAGCCCTTTCTCCTCTATTCTTAGGTCTCTTTCAGGATCATCTATGGCATTTAATTGTCATTATCTATTTAGACTGTCTTTTTTTTCAATTGTGGAAACATATATACAGCCTAAAACTTCCCATTCCAACCCCTCCCAAGCATTCCATTTAGTGGGATTAATCACATTCATAATGTTGCAATGCCATCACCTTCCCACCATCCATTGCTAGAAATTCCCCTTCACCCCAAACAGAAACCCTACACTCATTTCTTATTAACTCCCCATTGCCCCTTCCCCCACTTCTCGTAACCGATATTCTACTTTTCATCTCTATGTTCATATTCTGTGATACTATCTTTGTGTTCACTGTGGGACTTAAATTTAACATCTTAAGTCTGTAACAATCTTGTTTTCTTTGATACCAACTTAACTTCAATAGGACACATAAACTATGTCCCTATGCTTCTCCATTCCCCCACCTTTATGTAGTTCTTGTCAAAAATTACATATTTTACATTGAGTCCAAAACCACTGATTTATCATTATGTTTATGTATTTTAGATCCTGTAGGAAGTAAATAGTGGAGTTACAAATCAAAAATACAGCAGTATTGATATTTATATTTACCATGTGATCTTTACTGGAAATCTTTATTTCTTCATGTGGTTTCAGTCAATTGTTTAGTGCCCCTTCCTTTCAGCCTGCACAATTCCCTTTAGCATTTCTTATAGGATTGATCTACTGGTGATAAAGTCCCTCAGCTTTTGATTATCTGGGAATGTTTTCACCTCCCCCTCATTTTTAACCTCCAGGTGTTTGTGAATTTTCTAAGTCTCTGACGGTTATTAACTTCTATTTGTATTCCATTGTGGTCAGAGAATGTGCTTTGAATAATTTCAATTTTTTTAAATTTATTGAGGCTTGTTTTGTGTCCCCGCCTATGGTCTATTCTGGAGAAAGTTCCATGATCACTAGAGAAGAATGTGTATCTGGTGATTTGGGATGTAATGTTCTATATATGTCTGTTAAATTTCTCTATATCTCTCTTTCCTTTCTTTGTTTCTCTGTCGGTAGGGCTCTCTTTAGTATCTGAAGTAGGGCAGGTCTTTTATTAGCAAAATCTCTCAGCATTTGTTTGTGAAAAAAATAAGCTCTCCCTCAAATTTGAAGGAGAGCTTTGCTGGATAAAGTATTCTTGGTTGGAAATTTTTCTTTCTGAGAATTTTAAATATGTCATGCCACTGCCTTCTTGCCTCCATGGTGGCCGCTGAGTTTTCACTACTTAGTCTTATGTTGTTTCCTTTGTATGTGGTGAATTGCTTTTCTCTTGCTGCTTTCAGAACTTGCTCCTTCTCTTCAGTATTTGATGGTATGATTAGAATATGCCTTATAGTGGGTTTATTTGAACTTATTCTGTTTGGAGTTCACTGGGCATTTATGCTTTGTGTTTTTATATTGTGTAGAAGGTTTGGGAAGTTTTCCCCAACAATTTCTTTGAATACTCTTTCTAGACCTTTATCCTTCTCTTCCCCTTCTGGGATACCAATGAATCTTATATTTGGACGTTTTATTTTATCTATCATATCCCTGAGATCCATTTCGATTTTTTTGTTTTTTTCCCCCATTCTTTCTTTTGTTCTTTAATTTCCATTCTGTGGTTCTCAAGGTTGCTGAGTCATTGTTCAGCTTCCTCTAGTCTTGTACTGTGAGTATCCAGAATCTTTTTAATTTGGTCAACAGTTTCTTTTATTTCCATAAGATCAACTATTTTTTATTTACTCTTGCAATTTCTTCTTTATGCTCTTCTAAGGTCTTCTTCATGTCCTTTATATCCTGTGCCATGCTCTTCTTCATGTCCTTTATATCTTGTGCCATGCTGTCATTGTTTGTCTTTAGTTGTTTGATTAATTGTTCCAAGTACTGTGTCTCCTCTGATCTTTTGATTTGGGTGTTTGGGTTTCGGTTATCCATATCGTCTGTTATTTTCATATGCTTTAAAATTTTCCATTGTTTTTAGCCTCTTGGCATTTGCTTTACTTGATAGGGTTCTTTTAGGATATGAAGGATTATTCAGACACCAATCTCTAATTTGTCAGATTTACAGCTTGGTGGCGTACACTTTCTCTAACTAACCAGCAGATGGCATCCACGAGTCACCTATTCCCCTCAAGTCAGTTCTCCCCAACTTTGTCTTTATCGTGTGTGGGGGTCTGGCTCTTGTGGGGTCCAATTGGTGCACCATGTTTGGGTGTGTTGTTGGTGCTGTCCGCCCTGAATGTGGAGTGTGTGTCTGAATGGTTAGGGAGGCAGGGAAGCTTTAATAATCAAACCTCCCAGGTGTTCCAGAAGATTTAAGGCTGTTGCAAGAGTCTAAACCTTCATTTCAGTCTTGCCATAGATTGTCTCTGCCACTGACCCACAAGTGCTTGGTACTGGCATAGGCTCCCTGGGTTTTCTGGGTGGGTTCCTCTTCCCAGCCATGCCCTTCTAGGGCCTTTGCTGAGGGAAGGCTGTGCTACACCATAAGTACGCGCCATCCCTCAAGGGAAGCCCTGGGCCGCCAGGCCATGCAGGAGGGTCCCCAGGCTGCTGTAAAGATGGCTGAATGGGGAGTGTTAATTTCCCCCTTTCCACACAGCTCCACCTTTCCAGCTCTGGGACAATTAGCTGTGGGTACATGAAAGGCTATTGTACACGCCTGATATTGTGGCGTGTGTGCAGTGTTGCCAGAAACACTTCCTGTCACACTGGGTCCCTTTGCGCGGCTCTGGGCTATGGCTCCAGTGCTGGGCAGAAGCGTTCCCAGCCCGCTGGGAAGATGGCTGCAAGGGGTGTGGTTTTCTCCCCTTTTGGCTCTCCTCTGCCCTCCTTGCTCTGAGACAACTAGCAGTGGGTGTGTGAAAGGCTATCTTTCACACCAGACATTGAGGCATTCACACAGCCCTTTCCTGCCGCGCTTCACTGTGTGGTTCTCACTGCTGTATCTGCAGCCACTTTTGGGTTTTTTTAAAAAACAACTGGAAGTGGGGCAAGATGGTGGACTGGTGAGCTGTATGTTTTAGTTACTCCTCCAGGAAAGTAGGTAGAAAGCCAGGAACTGCGTGGACTGGACACCACAGAGCAATCTGACTTTGGGCATACTTCATACAACACTCATGAAAACGTGGAACTGCTGAGATCAGCGAAATCTGTAAGTTTTTACGGCCAGGGGACCCGCACCTCTCCCTGCCAGGCTCAGTCCCGTGGGAGGAGGGGCTGTCAGCTCTGGAAAGGAGAAGGGAGAACTGCAGTGGCAGCCCTTATCAGAAACTCATTCTACTGATCCAAACTCCAACCATAGATAGACTGAGACCAGACAACAGAAAATCTGAGAGCAGCCAGCCCAGCAGAGAGGAGACAGACATAGAAAAAAACAGCAAGAAAAACTCCAAAATAAAAGCGGAGGATTTTTGGAGTTCTGGTGAACATAGAAAGGGGAAGGGCAGAGCTCAGGCCCTGAGGCGCATATACAAATCCTGAAGAAAAGCTGATCTCTCTGCCCTGTGGACCTTTCCTTAATGGCCCTAATTGCTTTGTCTCTTAGCATTTCAATAACCCATTAGATCTGTGAGAAGGGCCCTTTTGTTTTCTTTCTTTTTTTTATAATCCTTTTTTCTTTTTCTAAAACAATTACTCTAGGAAGCCCAATACAGAAAGCTTCAAAGACTTGCAATTTGGGCAGGTCAAGACAAGAGCAGAACTAAGAGAGCTCTGAGACAAAAGGCAATAATCCAGTGGCTGAGAAAATTCACTAAACACCACAACTTCCCAAGAAAAGGGGGGTGTCTGCTCACAGCCATCATCCTGGTGAACAGGAAACACTCCTGCCCATCGCCAGCCCCATAGCCCAGAGCTGCCCCAGACAACCCAGTGTGACAGAAGTGCTTCAAATAACAGGCACACTCCACAAAACTGGGTGTGGACATTAGCCTTCCCTGCAACCTCAGCTGATTGTCCCAGAGCTGGGAAGGTGGAGCAGTGTGAATTAACAAAGCCCCACTCAGCCATCATTTCAGCAGACAGAGCCTCCCTACACAGCCCAGCAGCCCAGAACCACCCAGGGGGACGGCACTCACCTGTGACATAGCACAGTCATCCCTCAACAGAGGACCAGGGGGTGCACGGCCTGGAAGAGGGACCCACGTGCAAGTCTCAGGAGCCATACCAAGGACTTGTGGGTCAGTGGCAGAGACAAACTGTTGCGAGACCGAACTGAAGGATTAGACTATTGCAGCAGCTTTAAAACTCCAGGATCACCAGGGAGATTTCATTGTTAGAGCCACCCCCCCTCCCTGGCTGCCCAGAAACACACCCTGTATACAGGGCGGGCAACACCAACTACACACGCAAGCTTGGTACACCAATTGGACCCCACAAGACTCACTCCCCCACTAACCACAAAGGCACAGCAGGGGAGAACTGGCTTGTGGAGAACAGGTGGCTCGTGGAAGCCACCTGCTGGTTAGTTAGAGAAAATGTACTCCACGAAGCTGTAGATCTGATAAATTAGAGGTAAGGGCTTCAATTGGTCTACACATCCTAAAAGAACCCTATCAAGTTCAGCAAATGCCAAGAGGCCAAAAACAACAGAAAATTATAAAGCATATGAAAAAACCAGACGATATGGATAACCCAAGCCCAAGCACCCAAATCAAAAGATCAGAAGAGACACAGCACCTAGAGCAGCTACTCAAAGAACTAAAGATGAACAATGAGACCATAGTACAGAATACAAAGGATATCAAGAAGACCCTAGAAGAGCATAAAGAAGACATTGCAAGACTAAATAAAAAAAATAGACGATCTTATGGAAATTAAAGAAACTGTTGACCAAATTAAAAAGATTCTGGACACTCATAGTACAAGACTAGAGGAAGCTGAACAACGAATCAGTGACCTGGAAGATGACAGAATGGAAAATGAAAGCATAAAAGAAAGAATGGGGAAAAAAATTGAAAAAATTGAAATGGACCTCAGGGATATGATAGATAATATAAAACGTCCTAATATAAGACTCATTGGTGTTCCAGAACGGGAAGAAAAGGGTAAAGGTCTAGGAAGAGTATTCAAAGAAATTGTTGGGGAAAACATCCCAAATCTTCTAAACACCATAAATACACAAATCATAAATGCCCAGCGAACTCCAAATAGAATAAATACAAATAAACCCACTCCGAGACATATTCTAATCACACTGTCAAACACGGAAGAGAAGGAGCAAGTTCTGAAAGCAGCAAGAGAAAAGAAATTCACCACATACAAAGGAAACAGCATAAGACTAAGTAGTGACTACTCAGCAGTCACCATGGAGGTGAGAAGGCACTGGCACTATCTATTTAAAATTCTGAGTGAGAAAAATTTCCAGCCAAGAATATTTTATCCAGCAAAGCTCTCCTTCAAATTTGAGGGAGAGCTTAAATTTTTCACAGACAAACAAATGCTGAGAGAATTTGCTAACAAGAGACCTGCCCTACTGGAGATACTAAAGGTAGACCTACAGACAGAGAAACAAAGAAAGGACAGAGAGACTTGGAGAAAGGTTCAGTACTAAAGAGATTCGGTATGGGTACAATAAAGGATATTAATAGACAGAGGGGAAAAATGTATACTACAAACATAAACCAAAGGATAAGATGGCTGATTCAAGAAATGCCTTCACGGTTATAACGTTGAATGTAAATGGATTAAACTCCCCAATTAAAAGATATAGATTCGCAGAATGGATCAAAAAAAATGAACCATCAATATGTTGCATACAAGAGACTCATCTTAGACACAGGGACACAAAGAAACTGAAAGTGAAAGGATGGAAAAAAATATTTCATGCAAGCTACATCCAAAAGAAAGCAGGTGTAGCAATATTAATCTCAGAAAAAATAGACTTCAAATGCAGGGATGTTTTGAGAGACAAAGAAGGCCACTACATACTAGTAAAAGGGGCAATTCAACAAGAAGAAATAACAATCGTAAATGTCTATGCACCCAATCAAGGTGCCACAAAATACATGAGAGAAACACTGGCAAAACTAAAGGAAGCAATTGATGTTTCCACAATAATTGTGGGAGACTTCAACACATCACTCTCTCCTATAGATAGATCAACCAGACAGAGGACCAATTAGGAAATTGAAAACCTAAACAATCTGATAAATGAATTAGATTTAACAGACATATACAGAACATTACATCCCAAATCACCAGGATACACATACTTTTCTAGTGTTCACGGTACTTTCTCCAGAATAGATCATATGCTGGGACATAAAACAAGCCTCAAAAAATTTAGAAAGATTGAAATTATTCAAAGCACATTCTCTGACCACAATGGAATACAATTAGAAGTCAATAACCATCAGAGACTTAGAAAATTCACAAATACCTGGAGGTTAAACAACACACTCCTAAACAATCAGTGGGTTACAGAAGAAATAGCAAGAGAAATTGCTAAATATGTAGAGACAAATGAAAATGAGAACACAACATACCAAAACCTATGGGATGCAGCAAAAGCAGTGCTGAGGGGGAAATTTATAGCACTAAATGCATATATTAAAAAGGAAGAAAGAGCCAAAATCAAAGAACTAATGGATCAACTGAAGAAGCTAGAAAATGAACAGCAAACCAATCCTAAACCACGTAGAAGAAAATAAATAACAAGGATTAAAGCAGAAATAAATGACATAGAGAACAAAAAAACAATAGAGAGGATAACTATCACCAAAAGTTGGTTCTTTGAGAAGATCAACAACATTGACAAGCCCCTAGTTAGACTGACAAAATCAAAAAGAGAGAAGACCCATATAAACAAAATAATGAATGAAAAAGGTGACATAACTGCAGATCCTGAAGAAATTAAAAAAATTATAAGAGGATACTATGAACAAACTGTATGGCAACAAACTGGATAATGTAGAGGAAATGGACAATTTTCTGGAAACATATGAACAACCTAGACTGACCAGAGAAGAATTAGAAGACCTCAACCAACCCATCACAAGCAAAGAGATCCAATCAGTCATCAAAAATCTTCCCACAAATAAATGCCCAGGGCCAGATGGCTTCACAGGGGAATTCTACCAAACTTTCCAGAAAGAACAGACACCAATCTTACTCAAACTCTTTCAAAACATTGAAGAAAATGGAACACTACCTAACTCATTTTATGAAGCTAACATCAATCTAATACCAAAACCAGGCAAAGATGCTACAAAAAAGGAAAACTACCGGCCAATCTCCCTAATGAATATAGATGCAAAAATCCTCAACAAAATACTTGCAAATTGAATCCCAAGACACATTAAAAAAATCATACACCATGACCAAGTGGGATTCATTCCAGGCATGCAAGGATGGTTCAACATAAGAAAATCAATCAATGTATTACAACACATTAAAAATTCAAAAGGGAAAAATCAAATGATCATCTCAATAGATGCTGAAAAAGCATTTGACAAAATCCAACATCCGTTTTTGATAAAAACACTTCAAAAGCTAGGAATTGAAGGAAACTTCCTCAATATGATAAAGAGCATATATGAAAAACCCACAGCCAGCATAGTACTCAATGGTGAGAGACTGAAAGCCTTCCCTCTAAGATCAGGAACAAGACAAGGATGTCCGCTGTCACCACTGTTATTCAACATTGTACTAGAAGTGCTAGCCAGGGCAATCCGGCAACACAAAGAAATAAAAGGCATCCAAATTGGAAAAGAAGAAGTAAAACTGTCATTGTTTGCAGATGATATGATCTGATATCTGGAAAACCCTGAGAAATCGACGATACAGCTACTAGAGCTAATAAAGAAATTTAGCAAAGTAGCGGGATACAAGATTAATGCACATAAGTCAGTAATGTTTCTATATGCTAGAAATGAACAAATTGAAGAGACACTCAAGAAAAAGATACCGTTTTCAATAGCAACTAAAAAAACTAAGTACCTAGGAATAAACTTAACCAAAGATGTAAAAGACCTATACAAAGAAAACTACGTAACTCTACTAAGAGAAATAGAAGGGGACCTTAAAAGATGGAAAAATATTCCATGTTCATGGATAGGAAGGCTAAATGTCATTAAGATGTCAATTCTACCCAAACTCATCTACAGATTCAATGCAATCCCAATCAAAATTCCAACAACCTACTTTGCAGACTTGGAAAAGCTAGTTATCAAATTTATTTGGAAAGGGAAGATGCCTCGAATTGCTAAAGACACTCTAAAAAAGAAAAACGAAGTGGGAGGACTTACACTCCCTGACTTTGAATCTTATTATAAAGCCACAGTTGCCAAAACAGCATGGTACTGGCACAAAGATAGACATATAGATCAATGGAATCGAATTGAGAATTCAGAGATAGACCCTCAGATCTGTGGCCGACTGATCTTTGATAAGGCCCCCAAAGTCACCGAACTGAGCCATAATGGTCTTTTCAACAAATGGGGCTGGGAGAGTTGGATATCCATATCCAAAAGAATGAAAGAGGACCCCTACCTCACCCCCTACACAAAAATTAACTCAAAATGGACCAAAGATCTCAATATAAAAGAAAGTACCATAAAACTCCTAGAAGATAATGTAGGAAAACATCTTCAAGACCTTGTATTAGGCAGCCACTTCCTAGACTTTACACCCAAAGCACAAGCAACAAAAGAGAAAATAGATAAATGGGAACTCCTCAAGCTTAGAAGTTTCTGCACCTCAAAGGAATTTCTCAAAAAGGTAAAGAGGCAGCCAACTCAATGGGAAAAAATTTTTGGAAACCATGTATCTGACAAAAGACTGATATCTTGCATATATAAAGAAATCCTACAACTCAATGACAATAGTACAGACAGCCCAATTATAAAATGGGAAAAGGATATGAAAAGACAGTTCTCTGAAGAGGAAATACAAATGGCCAAGAAACACATGAAAAAATGTTCAGCTTCACTAGCTGTTAGAGAGATGCAAATTAAGACCACAATGAGATACCATCTAACACCTATTAGAGTGGCTGCCATTAAAAAACAGGAAACTACAAATGCTGGAGGGGATGTGGAGAAATTGGAACTCTTATTCATTGTTGGTGGGACTGTATAATGGTTCAGCCACTCTGGAAGTCAGTCTGGCAGTTCCTTAGAAAACTAGAAATAGAGTTACCATTCGATCCAGCGATTGCACTTCTTGGTATATACCCGGAAGATGGGAAAGCAGTGACACGAACAGATATCTGCACGCCAATGTTCATAGCAGCATTATTCACAATTGCCAAGAGATGGAAACAACCCAAATGTCCTTCAACAGATGAGTGGATAAATAAAATGTGGTATATACACACGATAGAATACTACACGGCAGTAAGAAGGAACGATGTTGTGAAACATATGACAACATGGATGAACCTTGAAGACATAATGCTGAGCGAAATAAGCCAGGCACAGAAAGAGAAATATTATATGCTACCACCAATATGAACTTTGAAAAATGTAAAACGAATGGTTTATAATGTAGAATGTAGGGGAACTAGCAATAGAGAGCAATTGAGGATGGGGGAACAGTAATCCAAGAAGAACAGATATGCTATTTAACGTTCTGGGGATGCCCAGGAATGACTATGGTCTGTTAATTTCTGATGGATATAGTAGGAGCAAGTTCACAGAAATGTTGCTATATTATGTAACTTTCTTGGGGTAAAGTAGGAACAGGTTGGTAGTAAAGCAGTTATCTTAGGTTAGTTGTCTTTTTCTTACTCCCTTGTTACGGTCTCTTTGAAATGTTCTTTTATTGTATGTTTTTCTTTTTTTTCTTTTTTTTTTAATTTTTTTTTCCATACAGTTGATTTAAAAAGGAAAAAAAGGTTAAAAAAAAAAAAAGGAAAAAAATATGTAGTGCCCCCTTGAGGAGCCTGTGGAGAATGCAGGGGTATTGGCCTACCCCACCTCAATGGTTGCTAACATGACCACAGACATAGGGAACTGGTGGTTTGATGGGTTGAGCCCTCTACCGTAGGTTTTACCCTTGGAAAGACGGTTGCTGTAAAGGAGAGGCTAGGCCTCCCTATAACTGTGCGTAAGAGCCTCCTCCCGAATGCCTCTTTGTTGCTCAGATGTGGCCCTGTCTCTCTAGCTAAGCCAACTTGAAAGGTGAAATCACTGCCCTCCCCCCTACGTGGGATCAGACACCCAGGCGAGTGAATCTCCCTGGCAACGTGGAATATGACTCCCGGGGAGGAATGTAGAGCTGGCATCGTGGGATGGAGAACATCTTCTTGACCAAAAAGGGGATGTGAAAGGAAATGAAATAAGCTTCAGTGGCAGAGAGAATCCAAAAGGAGCCGAGAGGTCACTCTGGTGGGCACTCTTACGCACAATTTAGACAACCCTCTTTAGGTTCTAAAGAATTGGGGTAGCTGGTGGATACCTGAAACTATCAAACTACAACCCAGAACCCATGAATCTCGAAGACAATTGTATAAAAATGTAGCTTATGAGGGGTGACAGTGGGATTGGGAAAACCATAAGGACCACACTCCACTTTGTCTAGTTTATGGATGGATGAGTAGAAAAATAGGGGAAGGAAACAAACAAACATACAAAGGTACCCAGTGTTCTTTTTTACTTCAATTGCTCTTTTTCACTTTAATTATTATTCTTACTATTTTTGTGTGTGTGCCAATGAAGGTGTCAGGGATTGATTTAGGTGATGAATATACAACTATGTAATGGTACTGTGAACAATCAAATGTACGATTTGTTTTGTATGACTGCGTGGTATGTGAATATATCTCAATAAAATGAAGATTAAAAAAAAAAAAAAAAAAGAAAGAACTAGTCCACCTCCAAATGCCAACCCATGGTTTCCCTACACCTCAGCATGGCTGCCAGACATTCAGCCGACTTACTCACTTGTTTCAGATGCAGACTCCCGGTTTCACCAAGTGCACAGTCCCTGTGGATTTAGCAGACCTTGTCTAGCTGGTGCATCTCTGGAACTGGTGTTCTGGGTCACTTTCTGGCCTCTATCTAGTATTTTTCATGGAGATGTTTTTTTGCCCTATCTCTCCTAACCGCTATCTTAGTTTCTGCTCTGATTTACTTTTATCAAAATAGTTTCTTTAGAATAAGAAACCCAGAACTTTGATGAGATTTCTCTCCCAGTTTAGAAGTTACAAGAAATATCAGCATTAAATAGGCAAGGGAAACTCCACAGTTAGTGGTGATTATTCAAGTCCTGATTTGATTTAAGACACTGCAGGAACTGATTGTAAAATATCTACCTATTCCTAACCTCAACTATTTTTTTCCACCAAAAATAGATTTAAAAATTTTTTTTCTAAATTGAATTTATATACTCCACATATAGCAATTGCTTTGTGATGTTCTACTAATTAAAATTTTGCTATTATATGCTTGATCACAAAAACCAGTCACAGAAGACTCAGAATGAAGAGACTTAGACTCAGAATGAAGATCTTATAACTACCATCTTTAAAACTTTGATCAAAATCCTGACCTTCCTGATTCTTAGTTTTCTTATTTGAACAATATGATGACATGGATCTTTCCAAGGGGCATGGGGAGGGGGGATGGGATATTGATTCATGGAACCTGGTGGTTTGACATTTTTCTTCATTAATAGAGAATCAGCTCAGGATACACATTTGGATAGTTCTCTCCTTTCTAGGGCCTTTCAGTGTCTTTTTTTTCCTCTGGTATTAACACTTTATTGCATGATTTCCAAATGTTTTCTCTCATTTTCACTTTCTTGATAATGTTGTTTGATGCACAAAAGTTTTTAATTTTGATGAAGACCATTTTATCTAATTTTTTCATTTGTTGCTTATGCTTTTGGTGTAAAGTCTAAAAATCCATTGACTACTACAATGTCTTGAAGAGATTTCCCTATGATTTCTTGTAAGAGTTTTATGCTATTAGTTCTTATATTTAGGTTGATGATCCACTTTGAATTAATATTTTTTTCTTAGTTTGCTCTAGTTGTATTTTCCCTATATACAACCCTATTATTAACACCTCAAAATAGGTTGCAGTTTTGTTATAATTCATGAAAGAACATTCTTATATTTGTACTATTAACCACAGCCATTGTCCACAACAGGTTTCACTGTGTTATACAGTCCCATGTTTTGTCTTCTAACTTTCCTTGTGGTAACACACATGATCCAAAATTTCCCATTTCAACCACATTTACAAACATAATTCAGCACTACTAATTACCCTCACAATAATGCGCTTCCATCATCACCATCCATTTCCAAACAGTTGCAGTCAACCTAAATAGAAATCATGCACAAATTAAACATTTCTTCATGCTACTCCAAGCCATTCTCTCTAGCATTTTCCTTTCTACCTGCAGAACTCCATTTAGTATTTCTTGAAGGGCAGGCCTTTTGTGGATGCATTTTCTGTTTCTGTTTTTCTGTGAATATTTTAAATTCTCCCTCATTTTTGAAGGACAGTTTTGCCAGACAAAGCATTCTTGGCTGCCAGTTTTTTTCTTTCAGTACTTTAATATATCACAACATTACCCTCTTGCCTCCATGATTTCTGATGAGAAATGGGCACTTAGTCTCATTATGATTTGCTTGCATATGATGAATCACTTTTCTCTTGCTCCTTTCAGGATTCTCTCTTTATCTTTAACATTTGACATTCTGATTATTATGTGTCTTAGAGTAGGTCTATTAGGATTTATTCTTTATGGAGTATGTTGTGTTTCTTGGGCATGTGTATTTATCTTTCGTAGGAGTTGGAAAATTATGGGCCATTGTTTCCTCAAATATTCTTTCTGCCCCTTTTCTCTTCTCTTCTCCTTCTGGGACACCCTTACATATGTTTGTATGTTTTGTGCTGTCATTTAAATCTTCAAGACTCTACTCATTTTTTCCATTCTTTTCTCTATCTGTTCTTCTGTCTGTGAGATTTCAAGTGTCCTGTCTTCTAGTCCACTGATTATTTCTTCTGACTGTTCAAATCTGCTGGCTGTATGCCTACAGTGTATTTTTTTTAATCTCTTCTATTGTGCCTTTCATTCCCATAATTTCTGTTGTGTTTTTTGTATACTTTCAAATTCTTCTTTATCCTTAGCAAATGTCTTCTTAATATGCAATATCTCTAGCCATATTTTCCTTCATCTCCTTGAATTGATTTAGGAGGTTTATTTGAACATCTTTGATTAGTTGTTCCAAATTCTATGTCTCCTCTGAAGTTTTAATTTGTTTCTTTGGGCCATGTTCTGGTTTGTTGATGTTTCACTGGAGAATGGCCAATGGCATCTGGAAAACCTCTGTTAGCTGGGAAGGCACGTGGCTGGCATCTGCTTGCTCCCAGGTTGCATTTCAAAATGGCGTTCTCCAAAATGTCTGCATTAGCTTCCAACGGCCAACTTCAAAATGTCTGTCTCAGCTACTGCAGCGAGTTCCTTATGTCTGAGCTTATGTAAGGCTCTAGTAAACCAATCAAGGCTGAAGCCAAATGGGTGTGGCCACATCTCCATAGAAATACTGAACCAATACATTCCAACCTAATCACAACAACACGTCTGCCCCCACAAGAATGCACCAAAGAATATGGCTTTTTCTGGGGGACATAGTATACACAAACCAGCACAGGCCATATCTCTGTTTCTTAGTATGGCTTGTAGTTTTTTTGCTGATGTCTAGGCATTTCATTAGCTTTATGAGTTTAACCTGATGGTCAGTATCTCTCATTGCCTAGAGTTGTGTTACTGATTGGTGTTCCAGTTTGCTAAAGCTGCCAGAATGTAAAATACCAGAAATATATTGTCTTTTATAAAGGGGATTTATTAGGTTACAAATTTACAGTTCTAAGGCCATAAAAGTTTCCAAATTAATGCATCAACATACTTTCACTGAGGGAAGGCTGATGGCATCTGGAACACCTCTACCAGTTGGGAAGACGCATGGCTGGGGTCTTCTGATCCTTGCTCTAGGTTTGTGTTGGTTTCAGCTTCTAATTCCAGTGACCTTCTCTTTAAGCATCAGTAGGTTCTCACTTAGCTTCTCTGGGGCAGACTCTGGGCTTCATCTCTTAGCTTAGCAACTCTAAATGTCTGGTTTCAACAGCTGTGTCCAAAATATCTCTGGGCATTTGCTCTCTAAACATCTCTGAGTTCTCACTTAGCTTCTCTAGAGAAAACTCTGTGCTTCATTTCTTAGCTTAGCATCTCCAAACATCTTTCTGTCTGCATCTGCAAGCATCTGGGTCTGTGTCAGCTCTCTTAAGGGTTCCAGTGAACTAATTAAGAACCACCTTGAATGGGTGGGGTCACACCTCCATGGAAACAAGCTAATCAAAAGCTCCCACCCATAATAAGCCTGTACTCACAAGATTGGATTAAAGGAACATGACTTTTCTGGGGAACGTAATAGATTCAAATCAGCACAATTGGCTTTGTGTTAAGGCTCTTCTTTGACACTTGATTCAACTTACTCTATACCTTTTGAATTGCCCATGTTTAACTGATTTGATTTTTCCAGCTCTTCTTCATCTGATTTCTGCCCTGGATATGCAGTACATTTTAAAGATTGCACTATTTGTGCAATCATTTAACTATCAGGAGTAAGCTCCCTTTCCTCTGTTCCTTCTTTGGGAATCTTGTTCTGTTCTGTTTGGTTTTGTTTTGCCTCTGTAGTTTTTTTATACCACTTTCAATGCCTCTAGCTTCTTTTGCCTGGAGGGCAAATTCTGGGAAGAGGGTCACCCCTGAGAAAACATTTCCAAGTCACAATTTCCCATCTGAAACAGGGCCAGGGAACCATAAAGGGGGTACAGAGCAGCTCCAGAGAGCCCTGGGGAGAGGATCAGGAAAGATGCCTGGAGCCTTTTTGACCACTCCCCAAAGCTGCACTTTCCTGGCCTTCTCAGCAGATGGCACCCTTCTGCAAACTGTTCCTGTAGCCCTAAGGAAGCCTCAAGTCTTTAAACCTCCATTGCCTCTGCCTCTGTAGAGGCAGGGTTGAAATGATGGCTATGGCTTTCCCTGTCTGGGGTGGACTAAAAAAGCAGCTCGGAGCCGGGACCCTGCAGCCCAAATTTGATGATCAGAAGCCATGATCAGTGATTGATGTTGCGATCCCTACTCCACCATCTTCCTTTCAGTGTCTTCTATGTTTGGGCCAAGAGACAATTCACAATTGTTTCAATAGCTGCTCCATATCATATCACCTTGTATCCATGGCACATGTACTTAGAGAAACCTCAGACAGAAAGACAATGAATTTACACCCTCTGGATTATGGAGTTTCTTTTTTCCCTAATTTTGAGGTGCGTTTTTCAAAGAACTACCGTCTTTCCTTGATTCTCTAAGAAATTCTCTCACTGCGTATTTTCTGTTTGTTGTCCTTCGCTTATATGTGTCAGGTTTATCCAGGGGTACTGCTTTTATGTTAACTTATTTTTTCACATCCTTCTTTAATTTTGTAAGATGCTAAAGTTTCACTAATTTGATTAATTGGATGTTGCCTAATTCCCCTTTCAGCCTGTATAAAACAAAGTAATCCTTGATGTAAATATAGTTACAATATTTCTGAACTTTTCTCCTCTTCTTTTCTAGTTTTGCTTGATATTTTAAATTTAATATGTAAACTGTCTAAATAGTTATAAGGTATCATAATACGACATAAACATGGACTTCATTGAAAATGATAAACACTCCAAGATATAATTTATTCTAGACATTTTAAGTGTTACTATCTCAATTTCCCTCAGGCCTTTCAAAGAGTTTAATTACATTCGCAGTAATGAACTACAAGATAATTTTTATCTATATAAATAAATAACAATCCACTTAGGATTGTATTTATTGACTCAATAATTGTGAATAGACTTCCTCTGGATGCTAGCCATTTTACTACATGTATTACAGTAATTAAAACACATATATACTAATACTCATTTCTGAAGTCTATTATCTTTTGCTTATCTGTCTCCTCCTGTACTTTACCAAAATGTTTAATTTAATATTTCTTAAAAATATGTTGAAATATCTTTTATAAATATGGTTTTCTTGCAATATTTAATTCTTCTGGGCAAACTGAGAATCACTTTGTCAATCATAGAAAATTGCATTTGATTTTAACTGGAAAGACATCTTTGGAAACATGGATTAAAGGAATACCTTCAAAATTTAAATACAGAAGTAGGAATACAAAAATGGTAATATTGTGATTTAGTGGAACTGTGAATTGTTTATGTATTTCTAAATTTTATACAACATAAATATTATTTTTATTTGGAAAATTGCAATATTTAGCTCAAAAGGAAGAATTAATAGGTAGCAAATTTAAGAGAATTTTGGAAAGGAGGAGCATAGGGGGAAAATTGTGCTATTATTAATGAAATGTATTTTTAAATTGCAGTTAGTAAAAATATTATAGTGGGATAAAATCCTAATAAAATAAATGGGTCTGTTATTCCAAATAGGAACCCTGTACATTTTAAGCCTTAAATGTTTTGGTAATGGATGGTGATAGTAGCACATTGTGAGCATAATTAACACAATGAAATATATATATGAATGTGTTGAAAAGGGGAGAAATGTATGTGTGGTAACAGAATAAAAGTTAAAAAAAATTCATGTAACTACACTACACCATAATTTAAACCATGGACTATAGTTAATAGTACAATTATAAAAATGTGCTATCATGAATTGTAATAAATGCCCCACTCCAATGCAAGGTATTAATAATAGGGTGGTATATGGGAATACTGTATTTTATGATTGTTCTATAAACCTACAACTTCTAATAAAGGACAAGAATTTAAAAACAAAACAAAACAGTGGTGAAGGTAGCGTAACATTATAAATGCAATAAGTGCCACTGAATTGTACTCTTAGAAATGATTAAAATTACTAATTTTATGGTATATATGTTGTTATCACAATAAAACATAGATTAAAAAAATAAATGGATCTGAGTAGGGAGACTTGAAGGAGAGAATATGGAATAATTTCAACCAGTGAATGCAGTAATTTATGTGATAAAATATTTAGATCTAAAATTGTTTTATTTTACCTAAATGCTCTATTCAAATAAATATGACTTGGGTTATAGTCATACTTTTAGAAAATAAAATCTTGAAATAACTAGAGCATATGTTAATAAATATTCAACTATTCTTGGAATTATGAAAAATTTCTTTGTGTAACTAATGAAACATTTACAAAGATTAAATCTAAATTTGGCTAAATGAAAGTTTTAACATTTTCATATCACAATACTAAATACAATATAA
This sequence comes from Choloepus didactylus, assembly GCF_015220235.1. Taxonomy (NCBI): domain Eukaryota; kingdom Metazoa; phylum Chordata; class Mammalia; order Pilosa; family Megalonychidae; genus Choloepus; species Choloepus didactylus. The sequence continues at coordinate 14,458,289 of NC_051322.1, forward strand.
TATGCAAAGCAAAATACAAAATGGAAAAATGTGTATGTTATTTGAGACTTTAGAATTTGCCATTCTAAATATGAATTACGATATACAAGTCAATAGAAAAGTTATGAACATTCCAGTTCTGAAAAACAACAACAACAATTTGGTGATATATGTTAAACACCTTGGAACAGTCTCCTGTTCACAAACTCTCTCAGTGTCTGTCTGAAAATATTTTAAACTCTCCCTCATTTTTGAAGGACAATTTTGCTGGATATAGGATTCTTGGTTGGCAGTTTTTCTCTTTCAGCAGCTTAAATATGTCATTCCATTGCCTTCTTGCTTTGGTTTCTACTGAGAAATCTGCACATAGTCTTATTGAGCTTCCTTTGTATGTGATGGATTGCTTTTGTCTTGCTGCTTTCAGAATGCTCCCTTTGTCTTTGACATTTGATAATCTGATTATTAAGTCTTGTGGCATAGATGTATTAGGATCTATTCTGTTTGGGATCTGCTGTGCTTCTTGGATCTGTAATTTTATATCTTTCATAAGAGATGGGAAATATAAGAGATGGGAAATTTTCAGTGATTATTTCCTCCATTATTGTTAACGCCTCTCTTGCCTGGGTCAACAATGACAATTGAAAATGCCTGAGGCTTTCTGTAATGAGCTACTTAGGATGAGAGAAAAAAAAAAAAAAAGGAAAAAGGGAGAAAAGCCCCTTTTCAGAGCCAGTCCCCCACCCCACCCCCATTTCACTGGTCAACCGGCGTCGGTACCTGGTTCTCTGTGCCCTTTTTCTTGGGACACAGCACTTTTCCAGTATTCTGAGCTCATCTATCTCCAAAAGCCTCTGTTTTTAATTGTTTTTGTATTTTTTTTTTCCACCAGCTCTGTCTCCTCTCTGCTGGGAGGAAACTCAGTATCCTTTCCAGCTTGTTCCGGGTTTGTCTGTGCCTGTAGCTTGCATTTAGTAGTCCAAATTTGTCAATTAAAACTGCAATCAGAGCTTGGTTGAGTTATATTTGGGTGAGTCACATCTCCATGGAAACAACCTAATCAAAAGGTCCCACCCACAATAAGTCTGCACCTGCAAGACTTGATCAAAAGAACATGGCTTTTGTGAGGCACATAATAGATTCAAACCAGCGCAATGTACATCAACACATTTAACCGGCACAGTAATTCTCTGAAATATAAATAACATTTAATTCCTACTTTTCTGATGAAGAAACAGAGAGAGGTAAAATAATTTGTCTCAGGTCACATCGCATGCAAATAGCAAGATGAAATTTGAACATTAATAAGGAAGTAAAGAACATAATAAGGCACACACATGTTAATAAAAAGTTATGGTGTCAGCTCTGTGGGAGAAGTTAGAATGCTATGATAGAGAAAATGGAGGAAAATCATTGTGTGGTTGGTGACATTTGCTCTATAAGGGATGTGTAATCAGAGACTTGACACGTGAGAAGAGGATGTTCTTACCAAGAGTGGAGGGAAGATGAAGAGAAGACCCCAAGTGAAGGCCTTGGGTTATGAAAATGTCTTGTCACCAACCCTTCAGAAAACCTGTTTCTGTGTGTGGTCTAAACCTTTCAAAATTAATACCTTTAACCTGATAACTGCACTTGAGAGGAATCTAGTCTATTAAAAGCGTATAACACCTGTTCAATTGTTTTGCCTATTGAAATACACTTTTAAAATACTTTTCCTTTTTCATCTTAGCCAGATAAATCATTTTGTGTGATCACAATACAGAAATAGAGGCTGAAGTAATGGGAAGACTAAAATCAGCAAAGAACTGTTAAAAACTCTCATTTTTTACTACTTATGATACTTTTGAAGGTAAATTGCCATATATTCAATAATTTACAGGGAAGATTAGAATTCAGGACTTGAGAAGAAATTTTCCTATATATACTTAAAACCATGCCTTCTAAACTTTTGCATATTTCTCTCTCTACAAAATTGGCAGATAATAAATATAAAGTTACATAGCAAATGCATTTTTATATTTTTATTTGGAAATCTCCAGAGCCAAGAGTGAAGAATTACAGTAAATTTTTAAATTTAATTTTATTAATTAATGCTTCACACTATTGAAAGTGTTTCCTTCAACCAATACCAATTTCTTATCCATTTACTTTTGAAACATTCTTAGAACCATCCCATTAATTCAATTTTATTAAGCCTTTTGAAATTATTTAAAAATTTCCCTTGAGGCGTAAAAACCCAGAGCAGAACTCTGCTTTGCTGAGTGTCAGGTAAATTTCCCATGTGACTTCTCTGACCCATGGGTTCTTTAGAAATGTGTTGCTAAAACCATGAATATTTAGAGATTTCCCAGGTTTATCTTTCTGCTATTGGTTTCTAGTTTAATTCCATTATCATCTAAGAATCTACTTTATGGTTTCTACTCTTTTCATATTTTAATGTTTATTTCATGATCTAGATTATTTTCTCTTTTGGTGAATATTTCATGTGCACTTGAAGAGACTGTATATTCTGCTGCTGTAGGATGTATTGTTCCATAAATGTCAGTCAGGTAAGTTGTTTGCTTGCTATTTTCAAATCTATTGTATTCTTACCTTCTTAATTTTGTGTCTTATTTCTAGCAATCACTGTGAGAGTGATGTTAAAGCTTCCAGCTGCCGCCACTGATTTATATATTTCTCCTTTTAATTTCATCAGTTTTTGTTTCATTTATTTTGAAGATTTATTGTGTGCCTACAAATTTGGAGTTTTGATGTCTTCATAATTAATTGGATTTCTTATTATTATCAAGAATATTCCCTCATTATCCCTAGTAATATACCTTGTTCTGAAGTTTAATTTTTCATGTATTAATATAGCTCCCAGGTTTCTTTTATTTAGTGATTGCATGTTATATCTCCTTTCCATCTATTTTCTTTTTAAAAAAATGTGCACAAATTACATTTATTATTATTTTGTGCCTTTTTATTCTCTTCTCTACTCAGTTTTAATCATAAGAATAAATTACAATTGTGCCGGATTTATTTACGTGTTTTTAATTAGAGTAGTTACAGGTTTACAGAAGAACCATGCAGAAAGTACAGAGTTCCCATATATCACTCACCCTGACACACATGGGGTTTTCCCTGTGAGTAACATTTTGCATGAGTATAGTACTTTTGTTACAACTGATGAATCAATATTAGTACATCCATTTGTTTTTAGTAATATCTTCATATTTTTATTAGCTTGTTAGGTATTTACTGCTGTTGACCACATTACCCCAGAACTTAGTGGCTTAAAGCAACAGCTTTTACTGTCTCTCAGGTTTCAGAAGTGGCTTCACTGGGTGATTTGGGCTCAGTGCCTCTCATAGCTGAGTGTCAGTAGAGGCGCATCATCTCCAGGCATGACTGAGACTTGGAGGCTGGTTCCAACATGCATCACTCAGAAGAACGGCTGACACAGGCCTCAGTCCCTTGCTGGCAGTTGGTAGGAAATCATCATTCCTCACGAGTGGGCCTCTCCGGTGGGCTGCTTGACCGTCCTTGTGAGGAGACACCTGTTTCCTTCTGAGGGAGCTAGAGAGATGGCGATGAAGCCAAAGCCTTTGATAACCTGTTCTCAGAAGACAGACACCATCTGTTCCTCTTTATTTTATCTTTTAGAAACAAGTTACTAAAACCAGCCCTCACTTAAAGGTGGGGTAATATAGGTCTATCTCTCAAAGAGAAGAAAACCAAGTAATTGCTAGACATGCTTTTAAATCATGGCAAATGGGTTTTTACTTAGTAAATGTTTTGGTCTTGTATTTTATTCATTCTGACAATTTCTGCTCTTTAATTGGAGAGGGAGATGGGGAGAGCTGTGGCGGGGGTGGGAAGGGAGAGAAAAAGAAAGGAAAGGAGCACTAAGACCCTGGCATTGACTTATGTAAGTCCTCCTGAATATTTGCTGAGGGTTCTAATCTGACCGATCACCAATCACCAGTGGGCACTTGTCACTTACCTTGTCTGGGATTCAGTTATTTTATCCATAGATCAAAGGGCAAGATTGTTTTTTGAGTCAGCTTCAAATAGTAATATAAATATTATGTCAAGGGGAAAATCCATAAATTTTAGAATACTAAATTAAAATTTCTAAAAATCTTACCTCTTCCTACAGTAAATTTAATTGCAATATGGTATATTAAAAATATGTATTTCTGCAGTCAGACACTCGTATTTTTTTAATGTTTTGATTTTTAGCCAATGTATTTTATTTTGTCTCACCAAATGTTTAGGATTGAGACTTTACAGATTGTTAAATTAAAAATTTCAGTTTTCAGTAGAATTTCTTCCTTGAAAACATGAATCTCCCTTCCAATTGTTCCCATGCTGTTCTACAAAAACAGCAGTGGTGGATTTTTCTGCTGACGTATTTATGTATTCTGAATGTGCCTAGTAGTGTGTAAGTATAAAATCTTGAATATTATTTTTTTTTCTAATTAATGATGACTAAAGTGGCTACAGATTTATAACTTTGAAGATTTGGGTCTAACCCGCAACAGGATGATGCACAAAATACAAGTGCCACAAAACAGGTCAGTGTTCAGTTTTCAAATTGAATATCAGTTATGGAGATTTACAAGTTTATCCCTTATAGGGAGAATTGAACTCATATTTGCTTAGATAGTGGAAGACAGAGTATACACAGCACAGTTAGTATGAAGGTTAGGGACAGCTTTATTGTTCTCACTGATGTCCTTTTTAAACTTGTGATTGAATTAGTAATTGATTTTTAATCATTGGTTGTCAAAAACTTATCCTTCCTGGCAGATGTTCCTAACTCTAGACTTGAATTCAAAGATTCTTCCTTCAATAGGCAGGATGGATGCATCAAAAGTGCCAACTCATGGGTCAAATGTAGTTCTTTCATCTCCAACATTCTTACCCAAACCGTCAGTAATAGCAGCAGTAGTTGGCTCATTTATGATTCTGAGTACATTGGGATCAGCAGTGTTGCCAGCTTCTTTTGTGGCCTGAAGTTGAGAGTCATTAAAACAAGTTGGTACTATGTCAAAGCGGTGTTAATTGTCTTCCCAAGTTGTGGCTGTGTCTATTTTCATAACCTTAGAAGATACTCAGTGGAATAGAGGATCTTTCTCCTTCTTGTCTGAATCTATGACCTCCCTGATTATGCACCTCCATAAAAGACTACATATCTGCCTGGACAACTACAATATCAAATGTGCATCCTATCTAATGATAGCATCAAATAAAGTATAGATGGGGTCCATTACACCATTAATCTCTCAAGTGTACTGATCTAGATTTCTGTGTCAACAGTAAAGGCAGAGTAGCTGGATGGTTCTATTTCCGATATTATTGATAATGATCTCAACTTTCCTGTTCTGGAATATATTCACAATAGGCAGTGCCAAGATAAATGCCAAATATGGTTCTCTTTGACATGGTTGCTGGGAAGATTTAGACCATCATGTTGGAGAAAATGGTAAATACCAGGCCAATGATGAGTTCAATGAAAGCGTAAATTGAATTTTAGAAGACTAAATCATCCATAGAAATATTCTATGATTGTATTGTTTAAAGATTATCTAGCAGAACATCCTCATTTTACAGGTGAATAAAATGAGGCCCCTAATTATACAAAAGAATAGTGTAAAAGCCAAGTCAGTCAGTCATTTGGAGAGTTGCATTTTGGACCCAGGAATCTTAGTTCCAATTCCAAGGTCACTTATAGTCATTTGGTGAAAAAGAATATTACTGTATTCAAACATAAATTTGAAATTCAAAATAGAATTTTTTGAAGATTAATGTTGAAAAACTACAAAAGTATGGCAAACATTTTAAAAATAATCTCTGGAGAGCTCATTAGAATTTGAAATACTTATGATCCCCTATGGCTAAAATTTATGAAACACTGTGAGAGAATCTGAAGACTTACTTGTAACTAACAAATATTTAAATTACTTTGTATGAATTTTAAAATATTTTAAATTGGCTTCCAGTAGAGAGAAAATCCAATTCAACACCTACTACCCTTTACTCCAGTGAATCAACAGTATCATAGCAGATTTACAAATCAATTTTTGCCATGAAATCAATTGAAAACACTTGGCATAATGTTTCAATGTCTTTATTTACCTTATATAAAAAAAGAATGAGAAGTTTTATTGAAAATTTCTGGGATGATAATGTCAAATATTAATACATAATATATAGTTAATAATAGAAACTCTAAGTTCCATGGTGATAGATTATATGTTGTTTTGCTCACTATTTAATCTGGTATGTCTAGTATTCAATAACTACATGCTGAATAAATGGATGGATTAATATACCCAATAAACACCAAGTGTTTTTCTCTAACACATTACATTTTTCTCTAACACATTACAATTCCAACTATAGCTGTGCTGGCAATCCTAATAAAGCTCATTCTTTACCTCAAATTTCTTCCAGTATCTTCAGCAATAAAAGGAAAATAAAGATGTAGAGAGGCAGATATAACTAGAAAAGGTGTCCTCTCAAATTTGGGTAGGATGCAATTATAGAAAGCAGACCTTATTGTGTATCTTAGGTTATAAGCTACATAAGAGAAAATGTGATTCCTATTTTGATTCTCTCTCCAGTTTCTAGCACTTGACTTTACCAGATGATAAAATGATGTTTATTGAATGACTATTAAATCTGACCAATTGTATGTAATATATGTTAAAAAAAAAAAAAAAAAAAAAAAGATGGTTTTAGATGGAAGTAGGGAATAGAAGTCATATTAGTTTCCTATTACTGCTGTAATAAATCATCACAAAGTGACTTAAAGCCAACACACATTTATCCTAACAGGTCTGTAGGTTTGAAGTCTGACAGGGGTCTCACTGAGCTAAAATCATGGTGTCAACAGGGCTGTATTCTCTGTAAGTTTCAGGGGAGAAGCTGTTTTCTTGAAATTTTCCAGCTTTTAGAGACTTCCCACATTCCTTGGCTCAGGGCACCACAGCCTCTTTTTCCAAGATCAAACTTCCTTTTCTGCCATGGACTCTCCTGCCTTCCCTTCAGGGGATTCTTGTGATTAAATTGGATTCTAGAATAATCTCGCCAAACCAAGGTCCTTGATTTAATCACATCTGCAAAGTCCCTTTTACTCTGAAAGGTAACATATTCACAAGTTCTGGGGATCAGGGCACGAACCTCTTTGGAGGGCCATAATTTGGCCTATCAAAGAAAGTAAGAGATCCTCAATGTAGCTAAAATGGAAAGGTCAAAAAAATAATATATTTGGTCTCTCTCGGCCACTGTCTAGCTGTGTGACCTGGAAGTTTTTATTTGGCTTCTCCAAATATCAATTTATTCGTCTATGAAACATTTGGATGACACTTGAATTTTAAAATTGGGAGCAATCTACTTATGATTGTGTTAACTGTCACTGGAAATGTTCAAACAGTTAGACAGTCTGTTTTCAGAGAAATTTTAAGAGATTCATATTTAGGTGGGAGGAATGGACCAGAAGGTCTATATAAAACCTTACATCCAATTTTTCTGTGATTTATTATCAACTTATAGTATATGATTTGTAGACATCAACTGGTTTGGAGAAAAATGTCCCTTTGTGCAACTGATCCAAATGGTTAGTATAATGTGATCTGATTGTTTTTTATGATGTGGTTAGTCATTAAAGTATGCCATTTGAAACAATGAGTATGGCTTCTTAAGCCACATGCTAATAGTAAAACTACCCATCCTAATCTAGCTATCAGTAACCACAGAAAGTATGTTTTTTCCCCTTATTTTCAAAACTTCTTTTATGTACTATGTATTTTAATTGAATAATAGTGGTGGTAGTATATTATGTGATAATCCTTATTTTAAGCATTGTGTGTGATTCCAGAAATAAGAGTGCAGCTATTATAACAAAGAATTAACCTTATAAATTGCACGCATATCCATTTTTTAAAAAGTGAATTCCCTTTTTCTAATGACAATGTCATTAGTAGATGTAAAACAATTGCAGTAACTAACAGGGTTGCTTTCATTAGTGGCTATTTTGCTGTGACATTAGCTGATAGCTATCTCATTTTTAGAAGTACAACCCTTCATTCATATTAAACAAATTTGAAGTTTAAAAATATTTCTCTGCTTTTCTGTTAAAATGTCTAATCATACTGATTCCATCAGATTTCTGAAAGACATTTTCTAGAACCAGTCTAGGGGAAAATAGGTATAATTATAAACCTAGACATTTTATGTTGTATTTTATATGAAAGGTTTATTCTAAGAGCAAAGATGGATACCTATTATGAAGTATTATATCTTGAGGATTCTAACAATGACGTCAAATTTGAAACATTCCTCTCTTCATTGAATATTTGAATAATACATTTTATCAAAAATTTTTATTGATTCTAAAGTCTAAAAATGTGTGTACCTTCAAGCATTTTTTTTTTTATTTTTTGAGTTTAAATCAAGAGGGGAATCAAAATTAACTTCATTTATTAAAGGGCTATAGGTATTTCCTTTAATTCTTTTCTGCATGGAAAATATAACCTAGCTTCCAAAGAAAATAAATAATAATGTATAATATTTGATACCAAATGCCTATTTAAAGGAGCAAAACAGAGGATAGTTCTTCATGCTGCTTTGTGTATCTGGAGGCTGGGAATGAAATGACACTGATTATACCTGTTACACTAATGCATTATTCATGAACTTGGCAACAGAGCATCTTCCAACAGTCTGTCATTTTCCATTACATCCCATCAAAGAACCATATGTTGCTCTCACAGTGTACTGATACCAGGGCATATGTAGCATACTCAGATGTATGGAGGCATATGGAGGCTTTATAGGCTTTCTGATGAGCTTTGGAAATACTTATTCAGTGCTTTGAATGGCTTACATGATTAAGAAAAGCTTTGGCTTACACCCTTCAACAGAAGGGGCAACTGGTAGCCATTTCTTAAGTCACAACTTTGCCAATTACCAGCTCTCAGACCCTGGGGGTAACACACAAGGCTTCTTGACCTTTTCTTCTCAGCTGTCAAATGGGGTTAATGATAAAATTCTCACAAGATGTTTGTAATTATGAAACACGTAAAAGCCTGTGAATCCTGTCCGTACCTGGCAGAAGAATTATGTTTCACAAATGCTATTTGTATTCGCTAGATCTCTACCAGGTATACATACAAGTTCTTAGAAGACCTGTAAAGGGGTTTTCAAGAGGTAGAAGGCACTTTATAATTCTAGCAAAGGGAACCTGTGCATGTTTGTTTTATTTAGGAGCAACTGACCTTTTATTAAATATACTTCTTTTCCACAATTTAATAGTGTGGACTGATAGGCCTCTCAGGTAATATACAAGGGATCCTTGCGGCAATAAAAAGATTTCGATGATTTTTAAACCTAACACCATTCAGCTGTACTGGAGACTTCTGGTTTGTTGGTGCCGTGTGTTGTTGGACGATAACATTTAGTTCTATGTTTGTCCTGCTCTCAGAATGTAATGCAACATTATTATCAGTGGGAAACACAGTCAGAGTGAGTTTCATTCCCAAGAGAAAAAATTTCTCTCTCTTCTCTCTTCTCTCGATGATCAGTTAACAGTGGTTGCAAAGAATTCATATGTAGCTGATCCTCTACCTAAGCACATTAAAGATTTACTCATTTTAAGATTAAGGAAGTCATCTTGAGCCTTTAGATATGCAATTTCCTTTATAATCTATTCCGGTTTGCTAATGCTGCTGGAATGCAAAACACTTGACATGGATTGGCTTTTATAAAGGGGTTTATTTGGTTAAAAAGTTACAGTCTTAAGGCCATAAAATGTCCAAGATAAGTCATCATAATCAGGTACCTTCACTGGAGGATGGCCAATGGCATCCGGAAAACCTCTGTTAGCTGGGAAGGCACGTGACTGGCATCTGTTCCAGGGTTCTGGTTTCAAAATGGCTTTCTCCCAGGACGTTCCTCTCTCAGCTCCTATGCATTCTTCATAGTGTCCCTCTTGGCTATAGAAAGCTTGCTTCTTTTGTCTGAGCTTTTATAGGGCTCCAGTGAACTAATCAAGGCCCAAGCTGAACGGGTGGGGCCATGCCTCCATGGAAATTATCTAATCAGAGTTATCACCTACAGCTGGGTGGGTCACATCTCCATGGAAACACTCAAAGAATTACAATCTAATCAGCACTAATACGTCTGCCCACACAAGATTGCATCAAAAATAATGGCATTTTGGAGGCCATAATACATCCAAACCAGCACAAAACCCAACAGAGTTATCTCAACTTTTTCATTTTGGGATTATTTGTCTCTTTTTTTTGTAGGCAGAATTGAATATAATCTCACCACATGGGAAGCATAAAATCTAAAAATAGAGTAACCAGATTCCTTTGGAGTGAGAATGTGGGAAGACAATTTATCTGCTAATAATCTAGAGATCAAATGGTGGAGTTGCAGAGAGTGCATAGGTGAAAAATCAGAGGATTAAGTACTTGATGTTTGTAAGAGTACTTGAAGTTTCAGTTTAAGACTAGCCTGACTTCTATTAGGAAAGTATTTTTGAGCTAGAGACATTTAAAGATTAGAAAGTGTCAATTACAATTACAAATAATATCTGTAGCACCTGTTCATTGAAAGCTATTAATATGAACCACTAACATTTTCCCAAAGTACTAAAGACTTCTAGCTAAAAAACTTGCTGTAGAGGCAGTTGATTGTTTACCCCTGTTTGAGAATGCAATTGATCCCAAAGGAACTTTATATATTAAGTTATGTTTTTCTTTTCATGGTGATTTGAGACAATTACATTCAAGTCTCACAAAGTAACAGAGAAAATATTGTATTTTAATATCATGATTCACTGACATTGACATATCAGTGACAATGATATAAAACTAGAAGACAGAATATATATAAAATACATTTATTTTCCAAACATAGAAAAAGAGAGAACAGATTGTTTTAAGAGGCAAGCATAATGCTAATATACATGCTTTGTAAACTTTGACATAGTGTATTTTGCAGTACAGAGATATACTTTGTAGTGTACTCAGAATTGTCTTTTATTTTGTCATTTTAATCTTCAAAATTATTCTTAGAAGTCCAACTCAATATCCATGATTCTGTTAAAAACTGCCCTGTGCTATATTCTCTTACTGAAATGTTTCTGCTTTACAATTAAATACAGCTAAAACTGGAGATTATTGTTTTAGGAAAGAGAGAGGTAGTATCACATTTCATTTTCTTTCATAGTCAATTTGTGGTCTCTGAATTCTGATTCATTCAGATTATGTTTATAACAACTATCATATTTAACTTATGAATTATCATTTTATAATAATTTAACAGCACCTTCTGAGATATTATCATTATTAATGTGTTTATAAATTAACCCTAAAATACAGAATAAAATATTTTTCTTTTCAAAAATATAAATTAAAAAAAAAATTTCATAGGCGTTTTGACTGAAATTGCATTATGGAAAATATAGTAATTAGAATGTTTTAAAGTCACCTTTAAATTTGGTTTTCAGTTTTAAGTTCTCCTGTTCTTTATGTTTGGCAACTGTCTTTCACAGTTTTTTCTCACATGCTGATTGTTAAGCTGCCCATTTTATCTCTCTTTTCTGTTTCAGGTAGCATTCTTCTGATACTTTCATGGGAAGACAGATATGTAACTGGGATGAATGTCTCAGAAACCCTGGTTTTCTTCTGGTTGTGATGGCTCTCTATCCATTTTTATGTCCTATAGCTACCTTCCAATATTTCCCTGCCTTTTTGATCCCTGAGTATACACACACTGATATATTTTAATATCAGACACCAAAGCTGCCTACCATAAGTCTTAGGGCATCTTCTTAGAGCATTCTGGCTTCATGATGGCTGCTGGGTTTTTCCAAGGGTCTCTGGTAATTGAAATTATCAAGTGATCTTTCTCCAGTATTCTGCTAGAAGGGTGATTTCCATTGAATGATTTTTTTTTTTTTTAATATTAAACCAACCTTGCATTCTTGGAATAAGCCATACTTGGTCATGACACACTATTCTTTTTTATATATTTCTGTATTCCTTTGATAATAGTTTCTTTATAATTTTTGAATCTATGTTTATGAGAGTTAATAGTTTGCAATATCCTTTTTTGTGGGGCAATATCTTTGTCATTGTTGGTATTGGGATTAAGCTGACATCTTAAAAGAAGTTGGGGTATATTCCCTTACTCTTCTCCTTTCTGAAATTCTGCATAAGTTTGGTGATATTTTTCCCTTAAATATTTGATAAAATTCACCAGAGAAGCCATCTGGACTTGGAGATTGTGTGAGAATTTAATTTATCTATTATATTTGGGACTATTCCATTTTTATTTCATAGTGTATCATTTTTTTTAATATGGTAAAATGGACAAAACAAAAAATGTACCATTTTAACTATTTTAACTATTTTAAAGTGTACAATACAGGGCATTCAAAATGTTGGGCAATTATCACCATTGTCTAGTACTAGAATAGTTTCCTTACCTCAAAAGGAACGGCTCCCCAGTCTGTTGCCCCTGGCAACCACTATTCTACTTTCTGTCTCTATGGATTTGCCTATTCTGGATAGTTCATATAAAGGGATTCATATAAAGTGTGACCTTTTGTATGTGGCTTCTTTCGGTTAGGATAAGCTTTTCAAAGTTCATCCCTACTGTAGCATCATATCAGTACTTCCTTTATTTAAGGGTAGAAAAACATTACATTGTATAGATATAACAGATTTGATCAACTGATTGGACATGTGGGTGGTTTTCCAAATAGCAGTATATAAGAGTTCATGATACTAATTCTCTACAATGTTTTCCAGAATATAGAAGCAGAAGGAACACTTGTTAAACCAATTCATGAGTCCAGTAGTACTCTAACACCAAAAACCAGAGACATTACAAGAAAGGAAAATTACAGACCAATATTTCTCATAACATAGGTGCAAATATCATCAACAAAATATTAGCAAAACATACCAACAATGTGTAAAAATGTTATACATCATGACCAAGTATGATATTCTAGGTTTGTAAGTTTGGTTTAACATTCAAATATCAATGTAATCTGTCCCATTAGGCTAAAGAAGAAAAACCATATCAATAGATGCAGAAAAATCATTTGACAAAATCCAACACCTAATCATGGTAAAAACTCTCAGCAAATGAAAAATAGAAGGGAACTTCCTCAGCCTAATGAGGAACAGCTCAAAAGCCCTATAGCCAACATCATACTTAATGGTGAAAAACTAGACTCTTTCCTCCTAAGACTGGGAATAAGACAAGGATGTTCCTTCTCATCATTGCTATTCAACATTGTACTGGAAGATATAGCCAATACTACAAAACCAGAAAAGAAAAGAAAAGAGGTATAGAGATTGGAAAGGAATAAATAAAACTTTTTGTTCATGGATGATATATGACTATCTATGTAGAAAATCCCAAAGAATTGAAAACAAAAACAACAACAAAAATACTTGTGGAAATAATTAGCAGTTATAGCAAGTTTGCAAAATAAAAGATTGATATAAAGAGCTCAGTTGTTTTCCTATATACTAGCAGTAAACAATTGAAATTTGAAATTAAAAACACAACACAATTTACAATAACACAAAGAAAATGAAATTTTTAGCTCTAAGTCTAACAAAGTATGTATAAGAACTATATGAGAAGAGTTAAAAAGTTCTGATTAAAGAAATTAAGATCTAAATAAATGGAGAGATATTCCATGTTCATAGATAGGAAGATTCAGTATCATCCATATGTCAATTCTTCAAAACATATTCTGTAGATTTAACACAATCCACAACAAAAGGCCAGTAAGTTGTTTAGTGAATATTGACTAACATATATTAAAGTTTATATGAAAAGACAAAAGACCCAGAATAATCAAAACAAAACTGAAAAAGAACAAATTTAGAGGACTGCCCTTACCTGACTTGAAGAATCATTATAATGCTTCAGTGAACAAGAAGGTATAGAAGGAGTGAAAGAGTATGTAAATGACACATGATAGAACATAAATAGACCTATAGAAATGTATTCAATTGATATTTGAAAAGGGAGCAAAGGCAATTCAATAGAGAAAAGACAGTCTTTTCAACAAATAGTGCTGAAACAACTGGACTTACACATGCAACAAAATTAATCTAGACAGATCTTACACCTCTCACAAAAAGTTAACCCAAAATGGATTAATATGTAAATGTGAAACACAAAACAACAAAACTTCTGGAAGTTAACATGGGAGAAAATCTAGATGACTTTGGGTTTGTTGATGACTTTTTAGATACAGTACCAAAATCATGATAAAATAATATTGATAATTTGAACTTCATTAAAATTAGAAACATTTGCTCTGTAAAAACATAGTTAAGACAATGAAAAGGAGCCAAAGTCTGAGTGACAACATTTGCAAAACATGTATCTGATAACTTGTATCCAAAATATACAAAGAACACTTAAAACTCAATAAGGAAAGAAACAACCCAATTAACAATAGGCAAAAGATGTGAACAGCTGCCTCACCAAAGAAGAAATACAGGTGCCACATAAACTTATGAAAAGTTGTTCAACATAAAATCATTTAATTGCAAATTAAAACCACAATGAAATACTACTCACCTACTAAATTGGCTAAAATCTGAAACACTGATAACACCAAATGCTGGTGAGGATGTGGAGCAAGAGGAACTCTCTTTCATTGCTGGTAAGAATGCAAATAGTAACATCTCTCTGGAAGACAGATTGGCAGTTTCTTACATAGTTAAGTATAGGCTTACCATACAACCCAGAAACCTTGCTTTTAAGTCTTGACATAAATAAAATGATGTCCAAGTAAAAATCTGCATGGCAATTTTTACAGATGCTTTGTTCATAACTAACAAAAATTGGAAGCAACCAAGAGGCCTTAAAAAGGTAAAAATATTAACAAACTGTGGCATATCCATACAGTGGAATATTATCTGGCAATATAAAGGAGCTATTGTGACATGAAAAGATATGGAAGAAACTTATATTATTTTGTCAAAGAAGCCAGTACATACTATATGATTCTAAATATAGGACATTATAGAAAAAAAAAAGCTTAAAAGATCCTTGGTTGTCAGGTGTGAGGGATGAATATATAGGCTACAGGGCACTTTTAGGACAATAAGATATTCTCTATGATATTGTAATGACAGACATATGACATGAATTTTTCAAAATCCATACGATGGTAGGACCCTCGCTAAGATGGCAGCATAGAGAGGAGTGAAAGCTAAGTAGTTCCCCTGGAACAACTAGTAAATAATCCAAAATAACTGCGGGGGGGGGCAAATGTGACTGTCCACTCATCATACACCAACCTGAATTGGGAGGAATGCCCGAGATCACAGCATACAATTTGTAAGTAAAAACTGCGGATCCAAATCAGGAGACTCCCTCCCCCCACAGCCTGAGCTGCAAAGCCTCATGGTTCCAGAGAGAAGCTCTCTCCCAGCAAGCGAATATAGCTCAGCTGAGCTCCAACTGGGGTTTTAATTAGCAAGTGTGAACTGCTCACTACAAGGTACGAATCCCCAACAAGCAGACAGAGGCTTTGGATGACGACTGACCTTGAAGAGCCAGAGGGTAGCCATGGACTAGCCTTGAAGGGGACTTTCTGTTCCTTTTTTTGGCTCAGTGGAGAAAGCCTCAGCCATTTTCAGTTCCCAGTTCTGTGACCCAGACAAGGGTATAGCACAGGCAGAGAGAGACCACTGAAATGCTAATGACCTCCGTGTAGGGGTCTATCTTCTCTAGAGGAAAGGGGTAGGGCCCAGCTCTACTACCTGCCTTTCATTCAGAACTTGGGGAAAAAGAGCCACACCTCCTTACACCAGTCAAGAATTACAGGCTAACAGGGACCACCTGCTGGGCAGAAAAGCACAGCGACCTGAGGCATCAAAGGGTGTACCAATTTTCTAAGATACACCCTCAGGGAAACCGGATATGAAATATTTCTTCCTTCTGGGACCTTAGCCCATTCTGGTCTGGGGAGGCCTGATGGGGTAACCAAGGAAACCATGCCTAGACAACAGAAAACTACAACCTACACCAAGAAAAACGAGGTTATGGCCCAGTCAGGGGAATAAACTTGCACTTCAACTGTGATGCAGGAATTGAAACAACTAATAATAAGTCAATTCAAAAAGTTTAGGGAAGATATGGCAAAAGAGCTGAACTGTATAATGAAAACACAGGACGTACATAAGGTAGAAATAAAAAGTTCAAAAAACCAACTGGCAGAATCTATGGAAATGAAGGCACAACACAAAAGGTGAAAGACACAATGGAAACATACAACAGCAGATCTCAAGAGGCAGAAGAAAACACTCAGGAACTGGAGGACAAAGCACCTGAAAACCTACACACAAAAGAACAGATAGATAAAAGAATGGAAAATATGAGCAACATCTCCGGGAACTTAAAACAAAAAGCAAGAATTTATGTGTCATTGGTGTCCCAGAAGGAGAAGAGAAGGGAAAAGGGGAAGAAGCAGTAATAGAGGAAATAATCAATGAAAATTTCCCATCTCTTATGAAAGACATAAAATTATGGGTCCAAGAAGCACAGCGTACCCCAAACAGAATAGATCTTGTCTACGCCAAGACACTTAATAATCAGATTATCAAACATCAAAGATAAAGAGAGAATCTTGAAAGCAGCAAGAGAGAAGCGATCTATCACATACAAAGGAAGCTTGATAAGACTATGTGTGGATTTCTCAATAGAAACCATGGAGGCAAGAAGGAAGTGGGATGATATATTTAAGATACTGAAAGAGAAAAACCACCAACCAAGAATCCTATATCTGGCAAAATTATCCTTCAGATATGAGGGAAAGCTTAAAATATTCTCTGACAAGCAGACAATGACAGAGTTTGTAAACAAGATACCTGCTCTACAGTAAACACTAAAGGAAGCACTGCAAACAGAAAGGAAAAGACAGGAGTGAGAGGTTTGGGAAACAATGTTGGGAAATAGTAGCCCAGCAATGTAAGTACACAAAACAAAGATGACTGTGAATATGGTTGAAAGAGGAAGGCTGGGATCATGTGGGACACCAGAACAAAAGATGAACGATAGAGACTGGGACTCTGTAACTAAGGGAAACCTAGGGTGCTCAATGATTGTAATAAAAGGCACACATATGTTTTTTACATGAGGTAGAACAAATGAATGTCAACATTGCAAGGTGTTAAAAATAGGGTGGGATTGGGGGGAAAATACAATCAATGCAAACTAGAGGCTAGAATTAACAGAAACATTGTATTATGCTTCCTTTAATGTAACAAAAGCAATATACCAAAGCTAAATGCATATGGAGGGGTGGGGAATAGGGGAAGGGTATGGGACTCCAGGCATTGCTGATGTTGTCTGACTCTTTATTCTACTTTAGGTTAATGCTATCTTTCCTTTTGTCACCTTCTAGCTATCAAGTTTTTTTGTTTGTTTATTTTTCTCTCTCTCTCTTGCCTTTTTCTTTTGCCTCTCTGCCTTCTTTGACTCTTCCTCCGTCTTTGTGGAAGAAATGTCCTTATATAGAGAGCGGCGATGTTGCTCAATACGTAAATACGTGACTATACGGGGAACCAACGATTGTTTACTTAGGATGGAATATATAGTGTTTGAACAAAACCATCTTAAAAGAAATGGGTTGATGAAGAAACCTTGAGGGCACTATATGGAGTGAAATAAGACAGACACATAAAGGCAAATATTGCAGGGTCTCATTGATATGAACTTATTATAATATGTAAACTCATAGACATGAAATGTAAGTTACCAGGATATAGAATGAGGCTAAAGAATGGGGAGCAGTTGCTTATTATGAGCAGAATGTTCAACTAGGGTGAACTTAAATATTTGGAAATGAACAGGGGTGATGGTAGCATGTAATGAAAATAACTAACAGTGCTGAAAGGTGTGTGAAGGTGGTGGAAAGGGTAAGCTCAGATTCACACATGTCACCAGAAGGAAAGTTGGAGGTTAAAAGATGGGAATGTATGAAACAATGAATCTTGTGGTGGACAATGTCTGTGATTAAGTATACAAATATTAGAAATCTCTCTCACAAACTAGAACAAATGTATGTCACTGTAACTAGAGGTTAATAATAGAGAGGCATATGGGAAAAAATACATACCTATTGCAAACTATATTCTACAGTTAGTAGTATTTTAACATTCTTTCATCAACAGTAACAAATGTACTATACCAAAACTATGAATCAATAATGGAGGGGGGGGGCGTGGTTAGGGGTATGGAAGGATCTGAGTTTCCTTTTTTTTTGTCTTTATTTCTTTTCTGGAGTAGCAAAAATGTTCTAAAAATTGAAAAAAAAATAATTGTGTTGATGGATATACAGCTGTATGGTGGTGCCGTGGGCAATTGATTGTACACTTCGGATTTTTGGAGAGTTGTATGGTATCTGAACAATCTCAGTAAAAAAAAAAATATATATATATATATATATATATAAATAGATTGGGGTGATGAATGCACAACTATATGATGGTACTGTGAACAGTTGATTGTACACCATGGATGATTCTATGGTATATGAATATATCTCAGTAAAACTGAATTAAAAAAAAATCCATATGATAGTACAAAACAAAGAATGAAACTTACTGTGAACTATGGATTTATTTAATAAGAATATATAAATATTGGTTATTTAATGGTAAAAAATGTACCATACTGATGACAAATAATAATAGAGAAAACCACGTCCAGGGGGAGGGAGGGGCATATGGGGACATTCCGATTTCTGTGGAATTATTTCTTTAAACCTAACCTGTTCCAAAAAATAAAATCCATTTTAAAAATAGAACCCATTGGCAAATCAAAGTTAACAAAGATTTATCCCTATGCTTTTTTCTAGATGTTTATGGTTTTCGCTACTGTAGTTAGGGGAGAAGGAATAGGACAAAGGAAGTAAAAATGACACAGAATTTTAATACTAAGTTTCAGTTGTCTTTTGCTTGTTTAAATGGTCCCTTGGTTATAAACTTTTGAATATTTTACCAGAATTCCAGTAAAATGGACCCTGGCATTTTTTGCCAGTAACTTTGGTAATTCTGTGAATGGACACACTTCAGTTTGCACTATTCCAACATTTTTGTTCATGTCTTTGTGTTGGTTTTTGTAAGTTGTGTTTTTAAAACATTTGTAAATATAATCTAAGTTGTCAAGTGTGTTGACATAAATTTTGTTGTAGTGTCTCCTTATAATCCTTTTGATGTATTGCATCATCTATGGTGATAAACACTTTCAGATATTAGTGATTTGTTAGTCTGTTTCTCTTTGCCTTGAACAGTCTAGCTAGAGGTTTATTTATTTTTTCTGGTTTTTCTTAAAATTAGCTTTGGGCTACATTAAGCTTAAGTTCACATCTAAAATGTTTAATGGACTCCTCCAAGTTTTGACTTATTGCAATTTCATTATTGTTCACTATAAAATATATTTTCAATCTCTTCATGATTTTTTTCTTTGAATCATGTATTATTTATAAGTACTATAAAAAATCCAAAATATTTGGAAATTTCTAAATATTATATTGTAATTAACTTCATCCCTTTTGTTCAGATCATATACTCTATTATTTTAATCCTTTAGCATTCATTGAGAGCTGATATGTAGCACTGTATGTGATCTCCTATTGTGAACATACCAGGCGCTATTGAAAAGAATGGGTATGCACCAATCACTCTGTACAGTATTACCCAAAAATCAGTTAAGGTGATTGTTATGTGTGTGCGCATGTGTGTTTGTTTTAGCAACCTGTGTCTGTTTTATTTGATAGGTTTCTAGGTGTTCTTTCTTATTTTACATTTTCAGAATAGTTTCAAATTTACAGAAAAGTTATGAAGTTAATACAGACAATTCCCAGATACCTCACACCCACAAGTCTCCTATTATCAACATCTTGCATTGGAGAGAGACAGAGAAAGAAAGAAGAAAAAAGAAAAAAAAAAAAAAAGGGGGGAAACTAGAAGGAAGAAAGAAAAAAAAAAATATAAAACCTCTTCCAGCCTTTGAAGATTGGCTCAATTCTAGGGCTGCCTTCAGCATTTAGCCAGGCCACTCACAACTTGCACCAAGCCTAGCCATCAGCCAGAGGTGAAAGCTTATGGTCTTCTTAGCACCTTTTTACACATAGTAGGAAGGTGCTAGAAAGGATTCTCTGCCACAGATTTCAGAGGTAGCATGGCCCTGCTGACACCTTGATTTTGGACTTCCAGCCTCCAGAACTCGGAGACAATAAATTTCTCTTTTAAGCTCTCCAGTTTTTTTGATATGGCAGGAATCTAATAGAGCTTCTGCTGATTTTCTTCTGGCAACTTTAGTTTTTCCTTGGCTTTTGCAGCATAATTCTAATCCCTGCCTCAGTTGTCTCAGAACATTCTCCTTTGCAACCGCCTTGGGTGTGTACATGGCTTTCAGAATTCCCCAGTATACATGGATGCTTTTGAATGTCCTAATTGAAAAACAGACAAACAAACAAACAAAAAACCAACACTCCCAGCTTTTCTTTCCAGGCTTTCTACAACTCTGTCTACCTCAACCATAATTGCGGGACACTGTTATCGAGTTCTGACTTGGCGGGCCTGGGCCAGGGGAACTGATCAGCCCCTAGGAAAGGTAGTGGGGCACGGGTGGTTGCGCCCTCCACGGCCCCCCGGGCCTGAGAAAGTGGAGCCGAATGCAGGCCCCATTTCCTCACCCCAAAGTAAAAACCATTGGGGAGGGCTTGCCGGAGAAAACCGCCCCCTTTACCTTGCCCACCCACTCCCCGTTGCCAGAGCAACTCCCCCACCGCCAGTGCGCATGCACCGTTGCCAGAGCAACTCCTGCCCGTGACAAACAGCTTCCGCGCCCTCTCAGAACCAATCCAAGCCTTTAACCCTTGCAGCTACCCCGCCCTCTAACCGCCCGATATAAACTTGTACTCTCCCCTAATAAAGCTCTCTCTCTCTCTCTTGGTTTTCATCATCCTTAAAAGAAATCGTGTCCCGCCTGTTCCTTTCTCGCCGCCCTCCACACTTGCACGCCTCCCGCCGGGGACCTGGCCAAGTCCCCCGCCTCGCCCTCGCCTCCGGGAAAGAGCCCCCGCCGCCGGTACCCTCGGAGCAATCCTGGGAGCCTAGGATTTAGCAACCGGCCGCCACCCTCCCCCAGACGAATCAACTGCGACCGCAACTGGCGCCCAACGTGGGGCCCCTGGAATTAAAAGTCCTCTCCACGCAGCGGTCCAGTGAAACCACCCGCTCGCCCGGACGCCTCTCCAGCTCCCCTTCTCCTCGCCTGCAAAGTAAGGGCCGCCTCTCCCTCGCCGCCCCGCGGAGCCGCCCCTCCCTCGCCGCTACACGTCTGGAGCCGCCCCTCCCACGCCGCTCCGCGCCCGGGCCGCTCTTCCTTTCCCGCGTTAACCTAACTCTTACCCCCGACTACCTTTCGTCTTCTCTTCCTATATCCCCCACATTCCTCCTAACACTCTTCCTCCAGTAGCTTTCCCTCTTCCCCTCCATTACTTTGCTGTGGTCCTCTGTGTCTTTGTTTCTTTGTTTCGCGCGGTGTGCCTCTTTGCAACCGCCCCCCCCCCCAAACTGCTCTCGCTACTAGAGGCTCCCTCTTTAGCTACTAGAGGCTTCTGCCTTCCATTCTCACCATCTCCTTCGGCCTCGCTACCACAGTTTACCTCATTTTCTTTACTCAATAATCAACCCCCCTTTTTTTCTCTTTTCTCACTCCGCTATGGGTAATCGTCTATCTGCACGCCAAGCACCCCAAGTTCGCGCTCTGGCGGGTCTCCTAGACACACATCGCTGTAAAGTGTCTGTCCGGCAGCTGCAGGTATACTGGGACCTCCTGCTGCCCTTTAACCCATGGCTCACCACTTGCCATCTTTGGGACCCTGTTACTTATGATCGCCTTATTGATCGGGTCACCAACGCCATGGAACATGAGAGCAAGCGCTTCCCTCCCGGCTTGCTCCCCACCTTAATAACCATCCGCTCCTGCCTTCAAGGCTCCCTTCCCCCTGATCGAGGCCCCATTAAATCCAAGGAGGCCCTATCAACCCAGCCAACAGATTCAGACAGCGGTACTAATGTAGACCACGATTCGGACACAGAATCCTTAGTCGAGCAAATTAACAACGCGCTCGAAGTCGCCCCCCAAAAACAAAGCAATACTAAGCCTCGCCAAGATGGCGAACTTCCTCCTTCTTCTTCCATCGAGGGGAGGAAGTGCTCCGGCGATGACGTCAGCCCTAAGCTGGGCCGGAAACCGCATGCGCTTTACCCCGCCCTTTCACAGGGCGGAGTTAGTCCGCCATCTTATGCCTTGGGCCCCACCCTTTCACAGGGCGGAGCTAGTCCACCATCCTATGCCTTAGCCACTCCCAACGCGCCGCCGTCTTGCGACGCTTGGGGCCTCCCACTTCCGCCTCCCCCTCCGGCGAGCTCCCCCTCGGAGCCGCTACCGGCAGCTGCCGCCGCTCCTCCCACCCTGCCGACTAACAACCCCTGGCTGCCTTCTACACCTCAAGGCAACCCTTGGGGCAACGCTCCCCCTACCCCCACTCCCGCGCCAAGCCCTCTGCAAGCGCGTCCTCCTTTCTCTCGTGCTTTTCGCTGCTTTCCTCTTAACCTTACCCCCACACCACAGAAACCGTACGACTGGTATCCCATTGACTCTGATACTATCAAGCAGCTTCGCAGGGTCGTCAAGGAAGACGGGTTAGGTAGCCCATATGCTTCCCAAATACTGCAGGATCTCGGCATGGACTTTTGCATCCCCCAAGACTGGGCCTCGCTTGCCCGTTCCATTTTTAACCCCGGCCAGTTTATTGATTGGCGTGCTCACTTCCAGGCGGAAGCAGCTAAGCAAAGTGAGCAAGACGCAGCCACTGGAGTCTATCATCACCCCGAAGCCTATCTAGGCACGGGAGCGTTTCTAAATGCGTCTGCTTATATTAATGCACCTGCCACCTTTTGGCCTATCCTTTGGGGAATCGCCTTACGAGCATTTGCCAACTGCTCTGCCTGTCGGCCTAATAAATTCACCAAGCTCTTCCAGGAGCCGAGTAAGCCTTTCGCCACCTTTGTCTCCAGAGTCGAAGAAACCTGCGCTCGAAAGGTAAGTGATCCCCAGGCCCAATATTACATGTGCCCATCCTCAAATCCTGGAAAATCGTACTGTAATTCCCCCAACGAGTACTACTGTGCATACTGGGGGTGTGAAACATTAGCCACTAATTGGAAGCCTCCTGTTCCTAATCATTACCTTACCTTAAAATGGACCCCTACAGGGTGCAAACTCCCTACAGTTAACTGGCTCGGCCAAGAAAGTGAGGGATCCTGCACACATCTTAATCTTACAGTGCAGCTCCCCACTAATCCCTCCTGGTTACTCGGTCAAACTTGGGGCTTCAGAATCTATGAGAAAGGAGCCGACCGAGGATCACTTATTCTTATAAAAAAGGAGGCTGTAAACCAACCAGGCCAAAATACTGCATTAAGAACACCCTCTGGCATAGGTCCCAACCAAGTCATTAACCCCCTTTTTCCACAGCCCTCCAGCCGCACTTCAAGTACAAGCAGCGCATCCGGAGGCCGCACCTCAGCTGCAAACAACGCATCGCCAACCCCACCACCCCAACCTTTTCTACCCCCCTCTCATTACTCCTCTCCCCTCTTCAACCTTATCCAAGCAACCTTCACCTCACTAAATGTCTCCTACCCCAATCTTACCTCCTCCTGTTGGCTTTGCCTCTCCACCTCCTCCTCACTGTATGAGCCAGTTGCCTCCAACCTCTCCTTTTCAGAAAACACAGAGGACAGCCCCTCGGAATGTAATTGGAATACCTCTGCCGTCCCCCTAACCTTTCATTCAGTCTCCTTTACAGGAAAGTGCATCCGCCCTCGCTCAAGTAACTCTCCCAACCTCACAGCTTGTGCCAACTACTCATCTCCCAGCAGCTCTGCAAAATTTCTCATCCCTCATAACTCCTCCCAATGGCTCTGCTCCTCTACAGGGCTTACCCCCTGCCTTAACGTGCAAACCCTCAATACAACTAATGAAACTTGCCTCCTAATTGTCCTTATCCCTAGGGTCCTATACCACAGCGAGGAAGACTTCTTCCTCCGCCTGGAAAAAACTGCAGCCCCTGCTCCACTGCAAAAGTGAGAGCCCATCACCGTCCTCACGATTGCCTCCCTCCTAGGTCTTGCAGGCGCTGGCACCGGAATCGCTGCATTAGCCAGTCAAGGCTCCGCCCTAACTCACCTCCGGGCGGCTGTTGACGAGGACATTCGTCACCTACAAAACGCTATTTCCCATCTTAAAAATTCTGTCAATTCCCTCTCTGAGGTAGTGCTCCAAAACCGCCGAGGTCTCGACCTTCTCCTCCTCAAAGAAGGAGGCCTCTGCGCCGCCCTAGGAGAAGAGTGCTGTGTATATGCCAATTCCACAGGTCTCGCCAAGGACAGCCTAAAAAAGGTCCGAGAGGGACTGGAACAACGCAAAAAAGACCGTGAAGCCACCAGCTATTGGTCCCACATCTTTACCCCCCTCCTCCCATACCTCCTCCCTCTCATCGGCCCCCTACTAATGATTATTCTAGCTCTCACCCTAGGGCCCTGCATTATCCGCAAAATTGTTCAGCTTGCTAAGAACCAAGCCAATGCTGTCTTTTCATCATTTGTGCAAGTCCAGTATCAACAACTTGCCTCCACTGAAGAAGCTGACCCTCCGCAGCGTCGCCACCCTCGTCCATCCCGCAAGCAGCGAGACCCCTCTCGAACGCCCGGGCGCCACACCAACGTCGAGCTCCAGCCTCTCTAACTACCATCTACCCCTATCCCTTCCCCCACCTCCCCTTTCCCTCATCCCTTGGCGGATCTCTCCGGTAAGCTTCTTCCTCTAATTAGAAAGAAGGGGGAAATGCGGGACACTGTTATCGAGTTCTGACTTGGCGGGCCTGGGCCAGGGGAACTGATCAGCCCCTAGGAAAGGTAGTGGGGCACGGGTGGTTGCGCCCTCCACGGCCCCCCGGGCCTGAGAAAGTGGAGCCGAATGCAGGCCCCATTTCCTCACCCCAAAGTAAAAACCATTGGGGAGGGCTTGCCGGAGAAAACCGCCCCCTTTACCTTGCCCACCCACTCCCCGTTGCCAGAGCAACTCCCCCACCGCCAGTGCGCATGCACCGTTGCCAGAGCAACTCCTGCCCGTGACAAACAGCTTCCGCGCCCTCTCAGAACCAATCCAAGCCTTTAACCCTTGCAGCTACCCCGCCCTCTAACCGCCCGATATAAACTTGTACTCTCCCCTAATAAAGCTCTCTCTCTCTCTCTCTTGGTTTTCATCATCCTTAAAAGAAATCGTGTCCCGCCTGTTCCTTTCTCGCCGCCCTCCACACTTGCACGCCTCCCGCCGGGGACCTGGCCAAGTCCCCCGCCTCGCCCTCGCCTCCGGGAAAGAGCCCCCGCCGCCGGTACCCTCGGAGCAATCCTGGGAGCTTAGGATTTAGCAACCGGCCGCCACCCTCCCCCAGACGAATCAACTGCGACCGCACATAATCTTCTGCCTCAAGTGTCTACAAGTTGTTCTTTTGCCTTACAATGTTTTTCAGGAGTACTCACCATATTTCCTCCCTGAGTGTGCTCCAAGTTAGAGGAAACAAAGACAAGTATCTTGAGTCAGTCCTTCAGAAAATCCGCAGACAAGGGTAGAAGAGATAAATATAATTCTTTGTGAAAAAGATCTGTTCTGCTCCCTCCAGATGAAAGACCAGAGCTCCACACTGGGAAGGCAAGCTGCCATCTTCAAGGCTGCCTCTGAGATGGGGGGCAGTGAGCAGGACAAGGGCAAATAAAAATTCCCCAAAGCTTCCCTACCATTTTTAAATTGGCTTTTTCTTGTTTTATCATTTGCTTGGTTGCTATAAAGCTTTGACTTGTTCCAGAGTTCTGACAAAGTTAATTCTGACAGGTTTTGCTTAGTGTCTTTTTTTTTTTTTTTTTTTTTGGTCTCTCTGGAGGGACAGGCTCTGGGAGCTGCCAACTGTGTCATTTTTTCTGTAATTATTTCTTGACTTTAATTTCAATACTAATATCTCACATTTTAGGAGTCATTGGAATTTAGAATCTAATTTGATTTGCATTTTTTACATTTAATCTTTATAGTAAATCTGTGAGAGTTGTATAATTATCCTCAATATAAGTTAATGAAACTGAATTAAAGGAAGATTGGGACTTGTCTGCAATGCCAGAAAGAAAAGGAAAGAGGATAACATTTATTGAGTACCTCTTATATGCCCCATAGTATACTCAGAGATGTGCATCGTTTGTTACATTTATTAGTAACATGGAATTCAGCTGAAATTTAAACCCAGAATTTCATTGCCAGTTTTAGCACAGCTTCCCCCTTAATAATAAATTGCATTTGCATAATACTTCAGAGTTTCAAATTGTTTTCATGAATAGGTAAAATTGAGAGACTAAAGTACACAAATGTGAAGTTACCAGGCCTAGATAAGAAAAGTATGGTGAACAGTAAAAGTTAAAGTATAATGCACATCCTACGACTTCTACCCCAGTGCAATTTTTACTCTATCATCACACACACACTCATGCACACACATACATTCACACACACTGCTTTCATACACCGTGAAACTTACAAAGAGTGATCATACGTATTTATTTCCACTGCCAGCTGATTAGGATACCACTGAGTCTTTTGGTTTTAAGTTGATTTTACTTTCACTTTTTAGCAGTACATGCTAGGTTCTGTAGTTATATTTCCCTATTCCATCCATCATGAACATCAGAAGAGTGAAAATTGCTGAATCTGCAATAAAGGAATGAGTGGTGATGGTGCCAACACTACTAATATGCTAACCAAAATTTATCTGCTTTGTGATAACAAGATGATTTGCCCAAGTGTTGCTTGTATAAGTTTAGCAATCGCCAATTACTACTGAGTTTTTGGAGAATTAGTTTATGACACGTGGGTATTTCATTATTTTGAAGGAAACAAACTGGCATGCAATTTGAAATATACTTGTTTGATAGCACTTGCAGGGTATTCTGTTTTAAAACCAAAAGGCTTTTGATTTCCAGTCTGATTTTGAAGCAGTAATACCTCAGCCAGTAAAAGTGTCAGCTTCATGGTGGAAAATGTAGTGATGTACATGAAATGTAATAGTGGAAAGATGTTTCTTGGGCTTTTTGTTATAAATATTGTATAAATGTTGACCTCTACCCAGCCCCTTGGAGATATAGGTGTCTGAATATCCTAGACAGATTTTGTCATATCACTATATTTTCATATGTGCCTTTTGAAATTGTGCTTTTAAAAATGACACCATTTATAGGACCCACAAAGAATATGATTTCTATGGAGGTTTAGGTGATTCTAGTGAAATATTGAAAAGCATGCTGTATTAAATATGCTAACATTAGAACTTTCTTCTAGACAGTTAGATAAGGGGTTTAAGAAGTATTTAAACACCAAATCAGCTGGCTCTTTCAGTGCTTCTTAAATCATTCAATGTAAGAAGGGATCCATGGAAAAATGTTAATATTTAACTAACTTGCACTTAAATGACTGTTTTCTAATTCAAATACCTTTTACGATATTTTCCCTAATTTTCCTTAATAACTTGATCATTCAATAAAATTAGGCAAGGGATTATATCTTTGAAATTAGTATAAATTTTTTGATGTAAAGTGTACTCTATTTTCCTCTTTTCTGTCTCTTACAGTAAGTTTATTAATACCATAAGAAATGTGGAACAATGGAATATGTTATAGAAGCATTTCAGGTCAGAGAGCTATTTAGATGATATTATCTGGAATTCATTCCAGTGCAACAAAGTGATGCTGGGTCTAATGGTGTGGGCACTTTTGGGGGCATCAAGTGGTCAGCAGAATAGGGAAGAGCAGAAAAACATGGTTTTATTTGTGGGTGATTTTGGTTTTATGTCTTGGTATCTAGTGTGCCAGTTTGAATGTATTATGTCCTCCAAAATGCCATTATCTATGATGCAATCTTGTGTGGGCAGACCTATTAGTGTTGATTAGATTGTAATTTCTTTGAGTGTTTCCATGGAGATGTGACCCACCCAACTGTAGGTGATAACACTGATTAGATAATTTCCATGGAGGTGTGGCCCCACCCATTCAGCATGGGCCTTGATTCGTTTACTAGAGCACTATATAAGCTCGGACAGAAGGAGCGAGCTTCCTACAGCCCAGAGGGACACTTTGAAGAATGTACAGAAGCTGAGAGAGGAGCTGCAGCTTACAGAGACATTTTGGATACAGTCTTTGAAAGCAGACTTTTGCTTTGGAGAAGCTAAGAGAGGAAAAATACCCCAAGAGCAACTGAGAGTGACATTTTGAAGAGGAGCTGCAGCCTAGAAAGGAACATCCTGAGAGAAAGCCATTTTGAACCCAGAAGTCTGAAGCAGATGCCAGCCACGTGCCTTCCCAGCTAACAGAGGTTTTCTGAATGCCATTGGCCATCCTCCAGTGAAGTTACCCGATTGTTGATGCCTTACCTTGGGCACTTTATGGCCTTGGTAACCAAATAACCCCCCTTTATAAAAGCCAATCCATTTCTGGTGTTTTGCATTCTGACAGCATTAGCAAACCAGAACACTTAGTATCCATTTTTTTCTGCTTATTTCCTCAGGCAAATTTCTTAGTCTTCCAGTAAATCCTGTGAGGCATCCAATCTCCCTCCAAAAATTATTTTCCCTAACTAAGGTAATGTTGGGTATTGGGTCATGTCCTCCACAAGACCTGTGGTGGGAACCCATTTTTAAATAGGATATTTGAAGATGTTATCAGTTAAGATGTGCCCAAGTAGAATGAGGGTAGATTTAATCCAATATGGCTGAAGTCCTTATATGCAAAGGAATTTGGAAATGGAGACAGAAAAGCCGTGGAGAAGCAAGAAGCCAGAAGTCAACAGAACCCAGAAGGGAAAGGAGAGTATACTGCAATGTGATGAAAACACCAAGGAGACCCAAAGATTCCTGCCCATGCAGAAGGTGCTGACCCTGGAAGGAGGAAAGCCTTCCAGCCTCTGAAACTGTAAGTCTATGAATTACTCTTGTTAAGCCAGTCCATTGCATGGTATTTGTTTTAGCAGATAGGAAATTAATACAGTTAATCAATTTTCTTACTTTTATTTAAGATCAAGAAACTTGACTTCAAACAAATTTTTATTAGTCTTGGAGTTCACAGAAATGGCTGAAATTTTTAAATTGATAATTAGTATAATTGAGGCTAAAGTCAAGAACAAACCAGTTAGTAATCTGGGATAATCCATACGCAGCATGCAATAGCACAATAGCTAAAAACCTTATCTCTTGGGGTCACCTGGAATAAATTCTCCTTTGGAGGTAAAGTTTTGGAGTTCCATCAAGAATTACATGACGGCAGCATGAGGTGGCTGAATATCATAAAGAAGAGGAAAAACAAGTTTGAAACCCTAAATCTATACCATAAGGAACAATATAAACCATAGGGATTTCTATAACTGTTCTAGAATAATCCATTGTGTGGAACAGCTGCAGAGTTATAATACGGTATAGGAATACCAGCACCAAATTCTTCCAGAGAAGTGCTGAAATGCAGTACACAGCTTCACTAGATTTCCTGCGTGAAAATTTGAATCTTAGAGGAAAGAGATTCTGAAAATTAAATGGAGATACTTTTGAGAATTTAGAGAATTCCTAGTTCCAAAGCCCCAGTGAGGTTTTCTTGGCTACTAAAAAGTCTCTTTTTAATATGAATGACAACTCTGTTCTTGCCTTGATTGAATATGCAGCAATCCCTCACCCAGAGGAGTTTCCTGTAACAGGAAACTGTTTGCCATCATGTCAGCTTCCTCATTGTCTGTTGTCCTATTGTCCCAGATCAGAGTCAGGTAATAAATACCCTGGGGCGGCAACTACAAATCCAGGCCTTGTAGAAGTCTCACTCAGAAATAGTGCAGGAATTTGCTAATTTCTATAGTCAACATCCAAGGAATATGTGTGATGGACAAATAAGAGCAGAATTGATTTTATATTGGGATGAATTTATTCATATGGTTTTACTGGTTAGAGATAACCGATTGAATGTTGCAGCTCAAGAAGCTAGGATTGGATTTAGTTTGAATATTACTACTTTTTTTAAAAAATGATTTTAGTTATGTATATCATGGGATCATTTACACACTATACATTAAGATAATATTATTTATCTTAATATAATAAGATAAAACATTATACATTAAGATATTATTTATCTTAATGGAAATAATATAGTATAAAAAAATCTTAGGTATAATATAAAAGAAGTGACTTAGTGACTTATGTTTTGGATTTATCAAGAACTGTTCATACCAGGATCCCACAGATGCCAGCTGTTTCTTAGGCTTTCATCTCAAATATATTGGTTAAGGGAATGCTAAACTCTTTGAAAGGACTTTGTTGGCTATTAATGTTTTTAAATTCATTTGTTCTTTGTTTTGACCTGGGGTTCTTGATGGCGATGTTTTAGCTTACTGGGCACCACCATATCACTGATGATGAGAGTGCTCCTTTGCCAGAGTTCACATGGCTGCTTTTGGCTCTTCTTTTCATTGGATGAATCAACAACAACAACAACAAAAAAAACAATGTTTTTGGGGTGTATGACCATGACAATCAGGGAAAAATTCAATTGTTGATATATTAATGAAAAATAATGGATAGAACCCAGGTGATTTAGTGGTGTGCCAAATTTAAAAGTGAACAAAAAGCTTTTGAGATCATTTTGAAGCAGAAAGGCCAAAGACTCACTAATTAAATGGCACTGACCAAATTAGATAGGTGAAAACAAAAGGAACAAGAAATAGCGGAGGTAGTGGAAGAAAGAAACACAAAAGCTTCTCCCATGACCAGTTTCAGAAAAAAAATTACAACTTCTACTTGAATTTTCATTTGTGATGTGGCATTTCACTTACATGACTGAAACTTTCCCTTTATTTTTCTCCTTTTAATACAAGAATATATAGTGATTTTTTTTGTACTGATTAACTATCATTTAATGCATGGATTGCAAAAATGGTGACATAAGAAAAAGAGACGTGGAATGTGTAACCACCAGAGATGCTTGGCTTTGAGACTGATGCAAGTGAAGAAATGCCAGGTTGTCTGAGGAGAAAATGTATTTTCAAAGGTTTAAGTAAAATGTGAATTATATTAGGTGAAGCTTTTTATATTTGGAACCATATATATTGTCATGGTCTGCCAGGGCTGCTATAGCAAACTACCACACACTAGCTGACTTAAACAATAGGAATTTATTTTCTCCCAGTTTTGGAAGCTAGAGGTCCAAAATCCTGCTGTTGGCAGGGCCAGGCTTCTTCTGAAGTCTGTAGGCTTCTGGTGGAAGCTTTCTGACAATCCAAGATATAACTCAGTCTCTCGCTCTGCTGTAAGGCTGTTTCTCTCTCTGTGTCTCTCTGTCCAAATATCTTCTTCTTACAGGTACACTAATCATATAGGATCAGGGCCCACCCTAATATAGTTTGGCCTGAACATAACTAATAACATCTTCAAAGGTCCTATTTACTAATAAGTTCACATTCACAGAGAGGGTGGGAGATGGTGTATATTAATGTTTTTAGCTAAAATTGTGGATTGATTGGAGAGTTATGATTTGGGGATGCTCAGGAATTGAAACCTCTTCCTCTTTGGAGACCCTGTACAGTGTGAGTCTTATGAAATGTCCCTGTCTACTGAATTTAAAAGACCAGACACA
Source organism: Choloepus didactylus (assembly GCF_015220235.1). Lineage (NCBI taxonomy): Eukaryota > Metazoa > Chordata > Mammalia > Pilosa > Megalonychidae > Choloepus > Choloepus didactylus. The sequence goes on from NC_051322.1 coordinate 14,490,091, forward strand.
GTATGTCTTTGTTGTTTTGGAATTAGGTCACTGAAGACACCTACAGCCAATAAGGACTCTCACATACCAGGCACTATTTTGGCATATATGTAATATACTCATGGCACTTAACAGAGGTAGAGGTAAATACCATGATGAATAGGATAAGATGTGTGAAGTTCAGAGACTAAATACAATGGAAAAGACATATAAATATCAAAGAACTTTCATGAAAGCCAAGAGTCTACCTTGTGTTAGTAATATCTAGATGATTAAATTGTGGAATGCTAAGCGTATTTGGAAGATTTAATATTATTAATGGTCCAATCAGTGAAGAACTTTGGGAATCAGGAAAAGAAGTCTGGCATTTAATGTGTCAATAAGGAGGTACTGAGGAATTTTGAGGAGACAAGAACAGTGCCTTCTGGCAGCAGAGCACTTGGATGTTTGAAGAGAAGATATTTTGAAGAGAAAAGATTTGATTGATTAACTGTCATATACCTAAATTTATAAAATCCATTTATACAAATTAAATGCCAAATAAATCGTCACTGATAATACGAAAATATTTTTTGTGTGCACATACACAAGGATTCCACTGCTTTAAAAATGTGAAAAACATTACTTTCGAAGGTAGCCTACCTGAATGAAGTTCCATCAAGAATAATTATGTTTGGAAACTCGTTTAAGAGTGCTGAGGATAGAGCATGGTCATGTGTAAGTCAACTTATAAGGGAATTCTTTTAGTAATACTGCGTGCAATCATGCCTGTGTCTCTCTCCTATTATCTACCTCACCAAGCACCTAGGATTCTAGGCAGTTATCAACTGGTTTTTAAATACAGCCAATCACTTAACAGAGGACAGACTAGATTTAGGTGTATGTTTATTACTAGCTTGAACTATGAAACCTATGTGCCAAAGTTCATAATAATATTTTAATTCATCTCTAATATGTGTCCAGTGAAATCATTTTAACTGTTTTGCATTGTCCATTTTTTAACATAACCATTCTTTCATTCAAACACAATCAAACAATGATAATTCCCTTGAAGAGCTTTATGAAGTTATAAAGTTTTCACCAAGAAATTTTTGTCTCTGATATATATTTTTAAATTTGCTCCCATTTGCTTGACATAATTAAAGGGTTCATATCTAACTTTTCCTGATATGATGCCCCTTACTCCAATCTAATTGATGTATTATAAATAAATAAATGAATGAATGAATACATAAAAAATAAATCCTTCTTCCAGAAGCCTAGGGAATTTCTCCATCCTGTTTATTATGGCTGAATGATTCTTTCCCCATCAACATCTTTGAGTGCTTCAAGAATTTGTTAACCCAGGTAGAGCCAACACATTTCAGAAATGAATCAGTTTATGTGATATCCTTTGCCTATAAATAATGCAAATTATAATTAAACAAGATTATAACTAAACAAGATCATCAAAATAAGCCATTATGATATACCATATGCTTTTATGATAGCACATTTGCACCTGTCATTTGCCCAACTTGCAGTTTCTCTGTAAGGTATTACTGATATTCCAAATCCACAGAGGTAAAAATTCTGTACAGGTTACTGAAGACACATCTGAATGCTCCTAATGTCCAGTTGCACTATCCAGGCCATACGTCTACTAACAAGTTGAATTGAATCATGAGATGTTTTGCTTAGCAGCTAATTCTACTCAGGGCTGCAGCATCCATTAATCTTTTTATGTTAGATCATCGAATTGAGCTGTGTAATCAATTCGGTGATGTTCTACGCACCAAAGCTTCAGATGCAATGCATTTATCTTTAAAGGCAGCTTTGGCAAACACTATCCTATATTTTGAATGTTAATCAAGATAGCAGGGAGACAATGCTGTTATCTTTTATGGACTCAGCAAAAAAATCTAAATGTATATGTTTCTTAGAATCTTGTTTCTAAATCCTTTATTTTATTGCTAGAGGAATATAAGCATGTGCACATATAGCTTATTATACAATCATTCACTTTTGTATTTTCCAAATTGGATCTTTTTCCTTTTTAAAGTAAATGAAGGATAATTAAAATTAACTTCAAGAAATGTCATCCCAAACTGTTTGTTTTTGTTTTTTAAATAAGAAAATATGTTTAGATAGAAATACTAAGTGAAGTATTCTAAAAGATCACATTGAAAAAGCAATTCTTGTTTCTCCTTTGTGGGGCTTTCTCCCTTGTGGAATCATTTGAACACTAACCGAAATGCCTTCTTGGTTGAGAAGGGATTGCCTCCCAGGAGATCAAACCCCAGTCTTCATATCTAGTGCATCATCTTTGTCTCAGAGATAAACTTGGTTGTAATAATCTTTAAGTACTGTATACCAGATTATGTCAAATCTGTACAATAGCTGAGCCCATGATAATAAGAGAAAGTTCAATCAGTAGAGGGGAGTATAGGACAGGCAAGTGTGATGACAAAAAAAACAGGCTTTGGCATTGATCTATCTGGTTTTGCATGTCAGATACTTATATTGTTAAGAGTGTGTTCTTAAGCAAGTTTTCTCGGCTCTCTGTCTTTCTTTCCTCACTCATGTAATGGGGCAGATTGTGATGAATGAATAAGATTCTGCAAATGAAGAGAATGGATCAGTTTCTGGATGTATCAAATGAGATGCTTTCATCAGAAAGTAATTGAAACCCCAGATTATACCCCAATTCAAACTATCTTAAATTATGATAGAGGGAGGGCTTCAGGGTTTGGTGATGTAGAGCCTCAACAATATAAAAGAGATGCCAGTTTCCTTCCATCACTTATTTTTGTTATCCTCAGTTTTTTGTACCCAGGGAAAGTGTATGTGAGAGAAAGCAAACTAGCAAAATGTTAACTATTGGGGAACTTAGAAAACAAAGAGCTGAATAAATGTTAACTGTTAGTAGAAAGAGTGAAGTTACAAGAAAAAAATAATAAAGCAATGCCTGCAAGAATTTTCTCAAGCTTTTTCTATTAATTGATTATGCTAAAAATCCTGTCCAAACATCATTCAAGAACAACAGCATGTGCACACACACAATGCCTTCCTTTTCTTTTGATCAAAATATGGAATTAAGAGAACTTTTTCAAATAAGAATTCCTTTTAGTATATAATGGTTTTAATACAAAATAGTGAAGCAATATGGCTTCCTCAATAGAATTTAGTTTTTTTTAATAAATGGGATTAAATATACATAATTTTGAAAAAGACAAAAAAAGGACTCCTAGACATTTTTTATAATGTTTCTTTTGAGCCCTGTCTTAAGAAAAATCAATATTAATCTTTTGAGATAAATATTGGTCTTGATATCAGTAATTCATGTTTAAATATTTTTCATTTTTAGCAGAATAAATTGTTTATTAAAATCTGTTACTAAGCTATTTAAATATCAGCTCTATTGAGGAAAATTATGTTTATATATTATATTTTGAAAAGGAAGTCCTCATATTTATGCAGAAAATAACATTTATACAAATTAAAATTACAGTATTTATTAAACCACAAACATTTCCTACAAGTACATAGAAGTTCACACACACACAGTTCCACACATACATGAACCCGTAAATCACTGCATATTTTGAGTGGAATAGATTTTAGTTATTTTTTAAAAATAATGTGACAAACCATCAGTTGTCTAGCCAATTCTTGACTGACAGATTTTAATAAAATAATCTGAATAAAGATTTACTACAAGTAATATTTTTTCAAAGACATATAATATGAAATGAATACCTCTGCCCTTTGGCTAAACACATTTTCCTGGGTGATTTGGATATTATTTTCCAGTTACCTTTATAAAACGAGTAATAAGTGAATAGAAGTGTTTATGGAGTGAATCATTTCCCCCACAAAGCCAGGAAGCCAGGTTCAAGTCCCAAGCGCTGGTCCTGTGGATGTAAACTCAGTTTTACATGTGATCTTTGAAGATATTTTTGATTAAGATGAGACCAAAGTAAATGAAGATGGTCCTTAATCTAGTGTGAGTAGCCCTTAGAAGCACAGGACACGTGGACAGGAGAGGGGGAGACAGGGAGGGAGAACGCCAAGTAAGGGGGGCAGAGTCTGGGTGTGGCTTGCCAGTGAGTCACCACCAGAAGGCCAGAGAACTCAGAGAAAACATCATCAGCCAAAACCTTGATTTTCACCTCCAGCCTCCAAACCTGGGAGGCAATAAATTCCTGTTGTGTAACACAACTACTGCTGTAACCACTTTGTGACAGCCGCCCTGGCAAACTAAGGTGAAATGTCAACCGATAGACAACTTTTATTAATTGCCAACATTTGTAGTTTGTGCAAGATTAATTTCAACTTAGAAGGGAGCAACATTTTAAGAATTATCCCTTTTCTGTGTGGAATAAACCAGATTCTAATTATACATCTAAACAGGATTAAAGACTTTTAAATCCCACTGTTGTGGGTTATGGAAAGCCATCCTCAATTCTATGCACCATGAATTTATTGAATTTGTATTCTGAGGCAGAGACTTTTTAGATGATGAGGACACAGTGATGAATAAGACATGAACTCAAACCATGTATTTAATTTATTCACATTGTTAAGCATTTAGAGGCAATTGATAAATTAGCATGTGTGAATCAACACCAATAAACAATTTTGATTGAGCTGGTTTTTTACAGGCTGTTTAGACTAGGAAAAAGAACAAAACTGTCTTTGCTTCATGGGAGAGTTGTTGTCATAGGGGAGTGCCCTAATAAATGGTAAGCCAATCATCAGTTTATACTTTCCTGCTGGAAATTAATGCAAATAATAATTGAATGTGTCTTAAACATGGAAGAGCAGGAAACGTTGAGTTCCTAAAATGAGCTTATGTCTCGACCAGGATTGCATAGTTTCAAACATGAAATTGATTTGACATGGTAGAGTTTTATTTTATTTTTTAAACAAGCTATGAAATCTGTTCTATTCATTTGTAGTTAATTTTTTTTTTTTTGAAAGCTAATTTTATTTCCCAAATACAGGCTAAAAATAACTCAGAATAAATATTAAAATGTTCTTAAAAAGATCTCTGTTTAGTTGTTACATAAACACTGTAGAATCTAGCCCAACTCAACATCTCAAACTCAGGAACACGTTAGAAAAATCTTCCCTATTTTGAATCACATTTACCAATTACATCTAAACACTCAATCAGTCTTAGATTCTTAAAGTTTTTGAATTACTCCTGTAACTGTTTTCGACATCTCCCATCCCCACCCATCCCACTCCCCCATTTCTTCTTGATTCTCTCTCTGCAAACAACTTCCCTCCCTGCATATTTTCATGTCCACTCACACTAATCTGCAATCAAAATAATGACAACATTTTTATAAATTAAAACATGAGATTTGGATGATGGGCAAGGACTGATTTCTTTTTTAAAACTCAGTATCCAACTTACATTCTGTTTAATTTCATTTATACAACTTTGAGGAAAACTTGCAAAATGTTGCAAATGGTAACTTTTTAAAAAAGGAGATTGTTTTAATCTCAGAACACCCTTGAATAAAACTATTGTAGATCTTCAAAGACAGGTGGTGAAAATTTTTTCAAATTTGAATTACTAGCAATGTCTAATTGCCCTTGTTTTTAAACCACAAATGTGAATAGTTCTGCTACTAATGCTATTTCTACTACCATTATTACTATTGATGCCATTGCAATAAATAACAGCAGCAAGGATGTTGCAAGACTAAAAACAGTGATAATTTTACAAGTGTTATTTCTTTTGCATAATTCGTATTTGGAGAAACACTACTCTCTGAATTGACAAAATATTTTAATGGAGAATTTCATTATGTAAAATTCCACAACAAAGCCTAGAAGCAGAGATTGTGACAACAATATGGTTGCAAGATTTAGCAAATAAAAATACAGGGTGCCCAGTTAAATTTAAATTTCATACAAGAAACAATTTTTTTTTTAGTATAAGTGTTCCCAAATATCACATGGGACATGCTTATACTATGTTAGTAATCATTGTTTATCTGAAATTCAGTTCAACTTGACATCCTGTTTTGTCTTTTTTTTTTTTTTTTGTAACCAGGAAAACCTCGCAGAAAGAAAGAAAACAAATGCTCCCAATAATATTATAAAATGAAGTCTTCATTACAGCCTTGGCAGCATCATACAGATCTTTTGTAGGGGAGTGTGTTTGTTTCCTCTGGATAGTTAACACAGAAATATATGAAGTCTTCAACTAAAAAAGAGATAGATAGAAGTATCAAACCTCTGATCTGAAAGAAAGAGGGTCTCAGTAATAAAGTGGGGTTGTGAGAGATAGGAAGGAGTCCCCGTTTCCCCTCTGCAAGCAATGACCTCTACATACCCCACCGTCTTGCATTGCTGGAATGAAGGGCGTGGCTTTGCCCAGGCTAGGGGCTAGTGGTTTGGAGGGAGAGGACAGTTGCCTGGAGAAAATGACAAGACAGCAAGAGGATGCCACAGAGCAGCTAGCACAGACACCTGGCGGGAGAGGGGGCTTGGGTGTACACTATCCAGGATTATCAGAGTATTCAGAAAGCTGCCTAGGAAGTTGAAGCTAGATTGTCAGAAACTTAGGGAAATCTTGGAAAAGCATGTACCCTTATGCTTCTCCATCTTAGGATGTGATATTGGGACAGAGAGAGTGATTTAAATAAATTCTCTGTAGTTTCTGTATTTGTTTCCTCTTGCAACGGCAACAAATTACCACAAACTTAGAGGTTCACAACAACAAAAATGTATTACCTTACAATGTTGGAGCCAGAAGCACAATATGAGATAATGTCATGGGGTTGGAGGTGTTATGGGAAAATCCATTTTCCTGCCTTTTCCAGCTTCTAGAGGCTACCTGCATTTTTTTGTTTGTTTGTTTTTTTTGCGTGGCCCTTTCTCTGTCTTCAAAGCCAGAGATCACATTACTCTGACCCTTGCTTGCATTATCACGTTGTCTTCTCTGGTCCTCCTGCCCCCCTCTTTCCTTCAAGGGGACCCAAGCAATTATATTGGTTCCACCACTTCCCATCTCAAAATCCTTAACTTAATTTCACCTGTCAAGTCTTTAGCAGGTAAGGTAACATGTTCATAGATACCAGGGATCAGGATGTGAGAATATTTGGGGAGGGACAGGGGCATTATTCTACCTACCGCAGCCTCATATGTAAGGATTTAAACACAATATCCCATACCAAAATTATGCTCTTAATCTATATTTGATTGGTAGATTTACAGTATATGCCAGCAGCCCTTCTAAACTGTGGAGGTATTAATTCATTTAATCATTATAGTTATTATTCTTATTTTACCAATAAAGAAATTGAGGCTTCTATAGGTTAACTAACTCATTAAAAGTTACATAGCTAGTAAGTGGCCTAGTTACCTTCATGACCACCAACTTGTACTGTGAATCTGTGTTGCCCCAATATAATATAAATATCGGAGATTAACCACAAAATTTACAAGTGTTAAAATTATCTTTAAATTAATACTGTAATAATAAACGTGCCATGATCAAACTTTTTACTATACAATTGGCCATTAAACTAGAACACATAATGTGCAAAAAGATAAGTCTGAGATTGCCCAGTATTTCATTGAAAACAACTCCAAGAAACCTCAGTTTTCTGGAGAACAAAATTTGACAATCATTAATATAAATGTTTTTGTGTGCTGATTGACATCCTCAAGTAGTTCCCCCCTGATGTTAGGTCACTGTGTATGGCTTTTAAAGGGCGGTTAACAATGACTTTTCCTTCTGTACTCACTGCCAATCAAATAACTGGCAAAGATTACACGACAGTATGGAGTAATCAATTAGTTCACTGATAGGCTTCTATAAGAATGTTATTTTCTGAACTGAAAAGGTAAATATCCCCTTTTATGCAACCATTGATTTTTAAAGATACTGAAGGGCATTTCCCCCATTTATTCACCCACCTGAAATTTCTAGTGATTGCAGTATGGAAAAGAAAAGAGGTAGCACAATAACTGTGAAGCAATCACTGTCTACAACAGCAGGTAAACCTAGATTTGAAATAAAACTCTAGAATTTATTAACTGTAAGACCTTTGAGCATATCATTTAACATCTTTAACCATCAGTTTTCATATGTGTAAAATGGAGATAAAAGGATGTATCTTTTTGCAATGTACCTGTCACATAGTAATAATTATAACTAATATCTGTTCATTTGTTACTGTTTTACAGGTACACATTTAAGCCCTTTATCCATATTATTTCATTTGCATATCATAGAAATGCTTTTAGGTAGTACTATTATTATTCCCATTTTTACAGATGAAGAAACTGTAGCATTTATTTTTAAATAGTTTCCTAATATTACATAGATAATAAGTGATAGAGCCAATTTCCATTAAATTAAAAGTCATTAATTTAGAGTTAGCCATGTTATCAGAACCATTGAATAACTCTATACAAAATCTTGCAGCAATCTGTCTTAATGTGTTCTGAGGTTCATGTCTGAAAACAATTATGTACCAGTTATTTATTTGTTAAATAAAATAGAAACTATTAAAATAGTCATACAGGGGAACAATATTATTTGGTGATTGTCATGTAAAATAAATATTTGATGCAAATTCAAAGTAATAAATCCAAAATTAGAAAAGCATAGACTTCAAAACTAAATATATTCTTAATTGGAAATACATAATCTGATAGATTAGTGATGCATAGAATTCTAAAATTTATTGCTTTATCTTGTTTTCTTTGCTGAGAGAAAAGTGAAAAGAGAATGAAACAGACATATAGAAGTAGGAATTTCAATTATGCACATATGCTCTAATATTTTTGTACTATAAAATAAAGTATAAGAAATTTGTGAAGTTGAGATTTTATTAAACACCAACCATTTATGAAGTGATAGCAGAGATAATTAAGCTTACTAATTGCTCTACTTAATACTGTGGGTCCTTTTATTTCTTCATATCATTTTTTGATTTTTGTTATGCATACAGCTGTGCATCCATCACAATTAATTTTTTTTCCATTTTTATAAAATTTTCATTACTCCAGAAAAGAAATAAAGACAAAAAAGAAAGCTTGAATCTTCCCATACCCCTAACCATCACCCTTCCATTATTGACTCATAGTATTTGGTATAGTACATTACTTGCTGTTGATGAAAGAATGTTAAAATACTACTAACTGTAGTACATAGTTTGCGATAGGTATGTTTTTTTCCCTAGATATCCCTCTATTATTAACTTCTAGTTATAGTGTCATACATTTGTTCTATTTCATGAGAGAGATCTCTAATATTTGTATAGTTAATCACAGGCATTGTCCACCACAAGATTCATTGTTTTATACATTGCCATCTTTTAACCTCCAACTTTCCTTCTGGTGACATATGTAACTCTGAGCTTCCCCTTTCCACCACCTTCACACACTTCAGCACTGTTAGTTTTTCTCACAACATGCTACCATCACCCCTGTCCATTTCCAAATGTTTAAGTTCACCCTAGTTGAACATTCTGCTCATAATAAGCAGCCACTCCCCATTCTTTAGCCTCATTCTATATCCTGGTAACTTATATTTCATGTCTATAAGTTTACATATCATAATTAGTTCTTGCATTCACTCTTACTGTCCTCTAGCAATGCTATCAGGTAAATGATCTGAAAGCTTATTTTCTTCATGGGGAAACTGAGACTTATATTGACTGTTTCTTGCCCAAGATCCAAAAATTAAAAAGTAGTAAAATAGGGATTTGTACCATCGCTGTCTGGTTGTGGCTTTTCTTCCTCTTCTCATTCCAGCTCTTGATGAGTTTTCAGCACAGAGTTGGCATTTAACGATTATATGTTGAACTCTACTGATGTGAATTTCTTACCGTCCACAAGCCATACTAAAATACGTACAGCTCCTAGAATATATATTTGAGTATTTTCATACGCTGTTTCCTGTTTGTACATTTTTAAAATTCCTTGAATAAAGAAAAACATTTTTCACACTCTGCATGATGAATCAAAACTAGAAAGATTAATTTGCTCATGGCTACCCAGGCAATAAGTGCTGGGTATACATTCCATAAGAGGCAGTATGGTAAAGTTTACTTTATTTTAAAAACAGCTTTACTGAGGTAAAATTGACAATAAACTGAACATGATTAAATTGCACAATTGATGAGTTTTGACATTTTGATGTGTATGTGCATCCTTGGAATCATCTCCATAATTAAGAATATGAACATATCCATCATCTCCACAAATTTCTTGTTGCTCTTTGTTAATCTATCCCTACAGCTGCCTCCCACTCACCTCCCTCATCCAGTCCCCACCACAGTCTGTCATCAACCACTGGTAACTTTTCCTTTCTATCGCTGAGAAGTATTTGTATTTGTTTGCCCATTCTCTTCTGCATGGCTATTGTGCTCTTTCTGGTTTTAACTAGTACAAATAAGGCTACATTGAATATTTGTACACAAGTCATTGTGTGGACATATGCTTTGGATTCTCTTGGGTAAATATCTAGGAATGGAATAGCAGGGTAGTATGGTAGGTGTATGTTTAACATTTTAAGAAACTACCAAACTGTACCCAAATTAGTTGTACCCACTGGCAGTGCATGAGAGTTCAATTTGTTCTGCATCCTTTCCAACATTTGATATGATCAGTCTTTTAAATTTTTGCCATAATAGTGGGTATGCAGTTATTTAATTTCCATTTCCTTAATGATTAGAGGTGTTGGGGATCTTTTCATGTATTTATTGTATCTTTGTATCTTCTTTGTAAAGTGCCTTTTTACATCTTTTACCCACTTTTTATCAGGTTGTTTACCTTCTTATCATTGAGTTATAAGAGCTCTTTATATAGTCTAGATAAAGTCCATTCTTAGATAGAAGTTTTGCAAATATATTCTCCAAGTCTGTGGTTTGCCTTTTTGTTTTTGGAACAGTGTCTTCTGAAGAACACTAAGTTTTAATTTTAATGAAATCCAATGTATGGACATTTATAGTTCCTGCTTTATGTGTCCTAGTTAATAAATTATGGTTGAACCCAAATTCAGCAAGATTTTCTCATTTATTTCCAACTGTTTTATTAATTTAGCCATATATTTAGCTATGATATTTAGGTATATGATCAATTTTGAATTAACTTCTATCTACGGTGCAAGGTAGGTGTGCTGCTTTGAATCTATTATGTACCCTACGAAAGCCATGTTCCTTTAATCCTATCTTGTGGGTCAGACCTGTTGTGGGTGGGGCCTTTTGATTAGATTATTTCCATGGATTTGTGACCCTGTCCATTCAGGGTGGGTCTTGATTAGTTTCCTGGAGTCCTTAATAGAGCTCAGAGCCGACAGAGACACAGATGCTTGGAGATGCAGACAGAAATATGTTTGGAGATGTTAAGCTAAGGGATGAAGCCCAGAGTTTGCCCTGGAGAAGCTAAGTGAGAACCTAGAGATGTTTAGAGAGAAAACACCCAGAGATGTTTTGGAGACAGCTGTTGAAACCAGAACCAAGAGAGAAGCTAAGAGATGAAGTCTAGAGTTTGCCCTGGAGAAGCTAAGAGAGGACCCAGATGCTTACAGACAGAAACACCCCAGGACAAACAAGCTGAAGGACCCAGAGAAACTAAGACAGAAGCCCAAAGGCATTTTGGTGAAAGCCATTTTGAAACCAGAGCCCAGGAAAGAAGGACAAGGAGATGTTGCCATCTGCCTTCCCATGTGACAGAGGAACCCCAGATGCCATCAGCATTTCTTCAGTGAAGGTATCCTCTTGTTGTTGCCTTAGTTTGGACACTTTTATGGCCTTGGAACTGTAAATTTATAACCTAGTAAACCCCCTTTATAAAAGGCAGTCCATTTCTGGTAGTTTGCATTCCGGCAGCTTTAGCAAACCAGAACAGTAGGATAAGAGGTTTATTTATTTTATTTTATTTGCATATGTCTATCCAGTTGTTTCAGTACCAATATTTTAAATATTATCCTTTTCTCCTTGAATAACTTTTGTGCATTTTTCAAAATTCAGTTCCCTGTATATGTGTAGTCCTTTTCTGGACTCTCTATTCTGTTCCATTTATCTATGTATCTATTTTTACTCTAACACCACACTTACTTGATTACTATAGCTATGTAATAATTTTTGAAAAAATATAGTGTAATTCTTCCAACTTTGTTCTTCTTTTACAAAATTGTTTTGGTTATTCTAAGTCCTTTGTATTTTCATACAAATTTTAGAATTAGTTTGTCTGTTTCTACAAAATGAAAACTTGCTGAATTTGATTGAGATTTTGTTGAATTTATTTGGGGAGAATCAATGCCTTAGTATGATTGAGTCTTCCAATTGATGAATGTATCTCTGCAGTTTAGATCATATATCAAGTACTCTGGATGGGATCTGCATCCATAGGTGGGGCAAAATCTTGGGTGAGCCATCTCCTTTCAGCTGAGGTAAAGACTCAGCTGCTACCATATACAGATATTACTCCTGGTAGCTTTGGGAATGAATGCCTTGGTCCTGAAAGAGGATATCTGGTGATATCCCATAGCATATATATATATAGCATAGCATATAGTTCAACCCTGTGCCACATGTGTAATAACATTTCTCCTCATCCCCCAGGAATCTGGATTTTTTTAAAATAAGTTTTATGCTGTACCATATATACAACCTAAAATTTTCCCCTTTAACTGCCTTCAGATATATATTTAGTGCTGCTAGTTATACTCACAATGTTGTGCTACCATCACCACCATTCATTACTGTTCTGTTGTTCAAAAGAGAAACTCTGTATACTTAAGCCTTAGCTCCCTATTCCCTATCTCCACCCTGTCTCCTGGTAACCTATATTCTAAATTCTGATTTGCTTATTCTAATAATTTCATATCAGTGTGATCATACAATATTTATTCTTTTGCATCTGGCTTATTTCACTCAACATGATGTCTCCAGGGTTCATTCATGTTATCACATGTATCAGCACTTCATTCCTTTTCATGACTGAATAATATTCCATTGTATGTATATTAGTCATTGTTTATCCATTCATCTGGTTGAGGAACACTTGGGTTGCTTCCATCTTTTGGCAATTGTGAATAATGCCGCAATGAAAATCGGGTACAAATATCTACTTGAGTCCCTGCTTTCAATTCTTTAGGGTATAGACCTAGAATTGTGTTTGCTGGATATTATGATAATTCTATATTTGACTTTCAGAGGAACTGCCAAACTGTCTTCCACAGCAGCTGCACCATTTTACTTTCCCACCAGCAATGAATGAGTATTTCTACTTCTCCACATCCTCTCCAACACGTAATTTTATGATTTTTGGTAGGGTTTTTTTTTTTTAATTTAGCCCTTCCAATGGGTGTGTAGTGGGCCTGTGTTGTGTTCTGGGCTTGTGCTTGCTGGTTGCTTAGGAGATCTCCTGTTTACCTGAGTTTGAATGCCCCTCTGCTTCTGAAGAGACAGACCTTCTCCCTCTTCTGGGTGCTCCACTGCTAGATTTAAAAGGAATAACCCTTTGCCTCAGTCTGTCCAACTGTATAGTTTCTTTCACTCCTTTCTTTGTCTCAAGCTGGTGTTGCCTGGTGCATGAATTCTGGGAGTGGGGGCAGGCCTGAGAGGACTTTCCCAAGTCAATCTGTCTCAGCTGGAACAAGGAGCACAGGTTGCTTGCAAATTGCGCTAAGGAGAGTATAAAGGAGGGGCCAGGAAGAACGCTGGGAGCATCTTCCTCGGCTCCCCAAAGCTGCTCTTTCTTGACCTGCCCAGTCAATACAGCCCTTCAACTGTCCTCCACAGCCTTGAGGAAGCTTGGCGTCTTTAAGTCTCCTCTGCTGCCTTTGTCCTGGGTGGACTGGAACAACGGCCATCCCCAGAGCCGGGCCCCCAGGATTTCAAATTTGCTGGGCAAAAACCATGGCAAGCAATGGCCTGTGCTCACCCTGGATCCCGGGGAAGTAGCTTTTTATGCCAGCAAGCCATGTGAGGGGTGAGACCCCAAGGCCTGCCCCGACGGTGAAGAATGGACGCCAGCTCTGGCAGAGAGCAATTTACTGGTGTTTATTGTAATTTACCAGCCTCTTCCTCTGGCTCTTCCCTGGATGCTGTACAATGTTCTACTGGCTTCTCGAGTGGCAAAATAGCTGATTCAGATAGTTCCTGACTGCTGAATGGTTGCTCTGATGGAGAGGCTGATTCCTGGAGCTTCCTATGGCACCCTCTTTCCACAGTCCCCTCTAGAAGCTGTTTCCTGACCTGCTCTATTACTGAAAGTTCTTAACCAAAGACTAAGGAACCAACATGGAGATTCTACCAACTAGCAGGTAAATCCATTATAATTATTCATGCATGTACGGGGGAGATGGCCCCTGGATAGGTGTTAGCAATGCTGGTTCCACTATGATCTGGCCTGGGCCAGAATTTCATGTATTATCCCCAGGACATGCCCGTTCTCACACAGACGTCATTATGGCACTTCAAACCTCTATCGCTGTCAACTTGGACAACTTTTGGCCTTTTCCCAGGGTATGTGCCCAATAAATATTTGTAGGTCTTTTTGCAGAAGAACTGAGAATTATTAAGACACTTGCTGCAGTTTCGCAGCCTCTTTCTGTGCACCCAGATTTTCTTTCATTCAGTTGACTCGGTTCTGAAAACTGGTTTAGTTGTGGAAACAGGGCAAAAGATGGTGTCATTTTTATTGTTATTCTGATCCTTGGTTTATTTTGATTGTAAAAGCTGAACACGACTCTTTTTGATTACTTCTCTATGTTCTGGGAAAGCCAAGTTCTGTTATCCAGCTCCATGACTCTCTGCAGGTGAAACATATCTCACACCCATTGGCCGCTACTCTGACCTTATCCCCTCAATACATAACGGTTTCCACCTGGTCTCTGATGGCTAAGTGCCAGCACCTGCCCTTACCTGTGATGGACATGACTATCAGGAAACCCAGTCTTTGAAGGGAATCTCCTATCCAGAGTTGTAGCCTATAGAGGTCAATCTCAGAAATATGGGTGCACCTCGCTCCAGCACAGTGCTTGGCAATTTGATAAATGACCTCCGAGAAGGTATTTTGTGGGCCATCCACAGAGTAAAATTGGCTACTAGGTTTTCTTACCTTACATAGTATATTCCCTCTAGGTTGATAATGTCTGAGGAAATTTTTATCCTTTCTCCACTGCCTGCTATAGAAGTCATAGCATTTATTTTTTTTGTTTAGAGTTGGCAATCACTTAAAGTTTCTAAGAGTCATCCTAATGGCACATTAGCACCTTTCCAAGTACTTGTCAGATTGTTACATTCTGTTTCCTGGGAGAGTTTTCCCATATCAATACACTGTATGTTACCTAACTTTATGTTGTGCCCCATCCCCCCCCTCCACCCCCCAATTCCAACACCCTATGGTCCGGTCTTACACATAGTCGCCTGGCTCCAGTTAAGACAGATTGTCTAGCTCCTGTGGCGCCTTTGGGTTGTATTTCCTTTTTCCCTTTATAGACCCAGCACATTTAGGGCCAGAATATATTATAGTTTAGCCATGGTTTTTGGCCTGTTGAATCGGATGAGATGGGGGTACTTCCTGAAGGAGGCAAATACTTTCTTGCAAGGCACAGGTATTTTATTCCTCTGCAAACATGGGGGAAGCCATAGACTATCAGGAAGGAGTGAGTTACTTTTTGCAGAGCACAAAGTTTGAGATCTGTGGTTTCAAGATGTTTAAATATATTGAAATTGATGTTGCACTCCATGTCTCAATGTCCCGGTCCTTTTCAGTAATGGCCCTGTCCTTGGAACATCAGACTTGCCAAAGCTAAAAGTTCAATTTTCTCTGGAACTCTGATATACCTATTATTAAGTTCTGGGGCAGAAATCCTCAAGTTGTTTTTCTATCCAACTTTAGGAGATTAATGTCTTTTTATATGCTGCTAGGAAGCCCTCCTGCTTTGCCTTAAGTTGGTGATTATAACTTGGCCTTTTATTGTCTTTTTCTAATGACTCAATGTCCACCAGCAACTGATTCAAATTTCTATTCTATCAAATCTCTCAAAAGTCCGACATATTACTACATCAAAGCATGACCATCCAATGGTATTCCATCTTGCTTCATCACCAGTGAATTGTTATGTCTCTGCTGCCTTTACCAAGTATTATCCGTACTCTACCCACCAATAGCAGTGATGGGGGCACATTGTCAACAGCCAGGAGGTGATCTGCCTCAACCCATTTTGGAATCTGTCCCTGAGTGTAACTGGGAGGAATTTTCAGGAAACAAACTCTGAATCTGATATTTGCATATTAATGCTTTAGTGGATATTGTTCTCAGGAACAAAAGCTCTAAAGCGTAAGGGAAGAAGAATAAAATAGAAAAAATAGCAATAGCATTGCAGTAACTACAATGCAATAGCAAAGGAAGTCTCAACTGATCCAATGTTGAGCTTTCAACTCAGAAGCCTCTTCTGAAGTTTCCCAAATCCGGGCAAGGGAGTCAGGCAGTCTTACATACACATCAAATAGTCATTGAATGTGGGTAGCCCTTGCTTGGTGGGTGGATGAAACCTGGGGCAAAATACTCTGTCTTCCCTTTCGAGGGCTGCTATGGCAAATATCACAGTGGGTTGCCTTATACAACAAGTATTTATTTTCTCATGGCTTAGAAGGCTCGAAGTTCAAAATGAAGATGTAGGCAAAGTCTTGCTTCCTCCTTGAGTGGGTAGCGTTCCAGTGACGGCAGGCCTCCACCACATGGTGATCACTCTCCTCCCTGACTTCTGTCTTCTACTGGTTTCTTCAAACGGCACCAGAATTTCCTCTTTATAGGCCTCCAGTCATGTGGATTAAGGCCCACCCAGATTGAATTTGACCTTATCCTATCCACGTATGGGTCCCACCTTAACCAATAACATCATCTTTCAAGGTCATATTTTCAAATGGGTCCACATACACAGGAACGTGGATAAAGACCTGAATGTATCCTTTGTGGGCTACATCATTCGATCCGCAACATCTCCCTTACAGGCCGGCAGTCCTTCGGGACAGGCTGTTCTCTACGCTCTTATCAGGAACACCTCTGACATCTTGGAGATCCTGGATCTCAAAGGAGACATCTGACCAAGGCCCTACAACATCCAACCTGTCATGTTTTCAACAAAAGACAAAACACATCAATAGTATTAACAAAATCACCCCATTATGCATATATGATCTTGCTTAAAGTCATATATGAAAAATACCAACGTTAGTGCTTATTTCAGGTGATAAGATGTCAAGTGCTGATTACACTTTTTATTATAACTTATATGTTCTTTTCTTTCAAAATGAGCAAGGAGTCTTTACATAATCAGAAATGTTATGTATGTGTTTTCATTGTTAAAAATATTTTTAAATTTCAACAGAAACAACCAACAAAGGACTTAGATCCTAATTTCCTCTAAATCCTGGCATGCTTTTACATTTTTGGTTTCTGAATCAGAGAATAGACAAATACATTCTTCCGCAAATCTTTTAAAGTAAAATAGTTCAATAGGACATTTATCTTCTTTCCATCTCAGCTCAAGTTAATATTTGTAATCATCCTCCTATTTCTTTGTTCACATATATATTAAACCTCTCTTCTTTTGTGTTCTGTGCTATGAACACAATTTCAACAATCTGATTCTCCCTTTTCACTGTTTATTTTCCCGGTTTCTATTTTATACCTGCTATAACCACAGTAGGCTTGGGTGTTATTTCAATTTCAAGGTGAAATTTGTATTATCTTCTGGTGGTATTTTTCAGGAAATTATTTGTAGGTCAATCTCCTCGTGTTCCCTGTAGACACTGTCATTTCCTCGATAAGGCCTTTAGCGAGCCCTGTCTCCCTGAACTGCAGCTTGCAGGGAAACTAACAGGCTTTTGAAGTTGCTTGTTAGATTTCCTTTGATGTGTTTCTGAAGATTGTAGAGAACACAATCAACCCCTAGTGTGTTCATATATGTTTTGATGTCTTTTCAAATCCAATTTTTGTTTCTAAAGTGGAGAAACTCACATCCATATTTCTAACACATTTTGTCCCTCTGAAGTATCTTTCAGCCTTTCACGTTAATCACTGTGATAACTTTCAGTTGTTTACTTCATTGTGTTCTCTAAAGTTGAAGTAGAAACATTATGGTATCTGAATACTCCTGTGAGAGTTGTTTTGTGTGTGTGTGTGTGTATGCAAACATATATATAAACTTATGGCTTTTTAAAATTTCATGATTTAATTGGAATTTATATTCATTTTATAATGGCAAATTATAAAATCAAAGTGGAGGGAAGAGCTGGAGAATAAGCAGACTAACAGAATATGATTTGTCTTTGAGTTTTGTTTGTTTTTTTTTAATTAAGGGTGAAGAAATATTTCTAATTACTCTGAAAGGAACCTTTATGAATAATTGGGTTACTGACTGGCAGCCCTTAAATATGGTTATAATGATCTATTATTACCAGTGACATTCCCCAAATCATAGTCCTAATTTTAGTAGCCAGGATTTATAATAATTAGGATACAGGACTTCCTCTCTTCCCATACCTCTCATCTACTGCTTTACTATCAGTTAAAAATCAGTCAAAATCCATTATGGCCACTGCTTAAGAGAGAAGCAGTACCGACTATGTACAGTGGGTGTTTGTTGCAGAGAAAGTCAAACCGGATAAGATTTGCAAAGAACTGTTCAGTTACCTCAATAATAGTTAACAGGTGGCTATACTAAATAAGTAAATGATTAAAGTTAAGTGATTCTTATTTGCTCTAATGCAATTCCTATTTTTTTTGTACAGTTAGACTAATTATTAAAAAACTCATTTTTTCTTAATAGGGAGGAATAGAACCAAACACAGTGTTGGATGTCTCAGGGTTCAGTTTTTCTGCACATGACTTTGTATTTGAAAACTCAAACCAATTACCCACCAGCCTCCTCACCAAAGCGTTTTTCAGCATTTTGGAGCATAAATACCAAGAACAACCCTCCAGTTTAAACTCAACAGAAACACTGTCTTCAAGAATTTCTTTTCTGAAATCCTATCCTTAAGACATGGCTAAGTGATTCTCTTCTAAAATCTTACCACCATGTGAATAGCTTTATGCCATTCGTATCATTGTCTTTATTTTACCTATTTACATGACTTTCTCCATAAGTAGATTGATATGAAGTTATGCCTTATAATAAAGATGGGGTCTTTCTCATTTATCCTTTGTACCTGACAATAACAGATGCAAGATAAATGTTAATTTCTTAAAATGAATATAATTTTTAAAACATTCTGCATAGATGGCAAATGAACAAGACTGCTGGCTTCTTCCCTCAAAATCAGTACTGGAGAAACTATAAGGGGGAAGCTGAATCCAAGAAATAAAACAATAATAGTAAAACATGAGAATACCCTCAGATGCAGAGGCAGAGAGGAAAGGATAATAGTTCTGAAGAGTATATGAATGGTTTTGTTTAAAAATCCTAATCATAAAGAAAATCATTGGTGAATCATACAACATTAAAATCAGAAATATGTTTCATCAAAATACTGCAATAGAAGAATGAAAATGTAAAAACAGAGTAGGAAAATCTATTTTTGCCTTAGATATAATAGACAAGAGACACACAATACGCAAAGAATATGTAGAAATCAATAGTAGAAAGACAGCCCATCCCCAGAATAGACATAAAACTTAAACACTCACTTCATGAAAGGACACAGCTAAATAAGCATTTTAAAAGGTCCTCAATCTCATTAGCACCCAGGGGAAGGACTATAACTTAAAACTGTGATTAGATAATCACAAGCCTTTAAACATAAAGGTGTAATGTGCACCAGGAAGGCTAAAATTAAAAAAGTCTGATGATACCAAATGTCGGAAAGAAAGTGGATCACCTGGAACTGTTATACCCAGTTGCTGAAATGTAAATTGTCAAATGATCATCTTGAAAAACAATTTGGCAATATCCATTAACGCATATCACAAACTACTGTAATTGTCGCCCCTGGGTACGTACCCAGCAGAGTTGTGCACATGCACATGTATCAATATAGTGTTAACAGTAGCACTATTTACAACAACAAATAAATGGAAACCACCTGAATGTTCATCCGCAGCAAAATGTGGAAATAAATTGTGACATAGTCACACTGGAATATTATGCAGTGATAAAAATAAACTGCTGCTGCACTCAAAATCATGGATGTATCTCACAACATAACAGTAAAGGAAGGATCCCAAATATAAGCAAATACCTACTATCTGAATCCAGAGATGCAGATAGAAAATAGCAGCAATAGAAGGCCAGTTGCTGCCAGGCTATGAGACCTGTTTTACCCAAATAAGTGGAACAAGCTCATAGCTGGTGGAAGTTGTGAGAAAAGTTAAGTTAGACAATTACCTGGAATTTGAGTAATTACTTCATAACCAGAAATAAGTGGAAAAACAGTTATATCTTACAGCTTTTTAAAATGCAGTTCTGCTTATATAGTTTATATAATAAATATTTAGGAAAAAGAGTACCATAAAAATATATTATTTATATCATTTTATATTATTTTGAAAAATAGCACAAACAAAATGCAAACCCCTCCCTACCCCCAAAATCCTATATGTGTTTAAGAACATTTGGTAATAAACCTAGCACCTTACTCAATGGGCCATGATCCCTTTTTCAAATAATCCATTTGTCAAGTGTGAAATGTTGATATTTAGATTTATATTTAACCAACAATATTTATATCTATTCAAATTGATGCATTTTAAGGCTAAGCTAAATTACATTCTCTTCTAAGAAGAATTTTCAGAAAATATAGTTAAAAATCATTTATTTTTCTACTGTACTGTTAGCAATCACTGTCTCTAAAATCAAAAATTGATCTCTAAATTGCTAAACAAAGCTATTGTATTAATTATCATTCTTTATTCACTTTGTTGCTAAATAGGTCACGTTCTTTCACCATTTTATGTGCAAAGGGAAAACAAGCTTCTTAAAAAATAATGTATTTGTACTTATAAATAATTCTTAGAGGATACACTGAATTGTACATATTTGGCATCAAAACATGTACATATTAATATTCTCCTGTGAAAAGATACCATAAAATTAAC
Source organism: Choloepus didactylus (assembly GCF_015220235.1). Lineage (NCBI taxonomy): Eukaryota > Metazoa > Chordata > Mammalia > Pilosa > Megalonychidae > Choloepus > Choloepus didactylus. The sequence goes on from NC_051322.1 coordinate 14,511,136, forward strand.
TTGAATCAAATTAGGTACAAATTTTGCATTTCTTACATAGACTATTCCCTGTGGGTGCTGGGTGTTATTTATTACAGTTCAGTTCTTAATGTTTGTTAATTGCTAACTGCTGTTTTCCAATGAGTTAAAATTTTTCTGTTCTAAAATAGCTTGTACATTATAGTGAAAGTACAGTTCATTCTGTAAAGTAGAACATTGAATATTTTCATAATGATGAATGAAAATACTGATATTTTTATAAAGCAACTTTGCATGATTAATTATTGTGTAATAGCCACTAAAATATGGACCACATGTTGTCATTGTTCATTGTAAGAGTGTCATTACCATTGAAATTTCTTTCCCACATTCATCCGTCTCTATAACATATCCTATTCTAGATTTGCTCCATTTAGTTATTGACCATGAGCACATCTTAATTACTAAAAAAGCATATAATTCCTCTACCACATGTATTATGTTTGAAAAACCTGATTTCTAACATTTTAAAACTGCTTAGACCTTGAATAAAATGAACTTTGTGGGAAAAGAAAACCATAAAGAATAGGCAAATGGTTTTAAAGGCTTGTAATAGCTCATTTTCCCAGAAGTTTTTGAAGCAAGGGAGTAATTTCCACTATTACAGTAAGCCATTTATTCTAAAAACAACAAGAAGAGAATATCTATCATTAGGATATTTTAAAACAGCCCCCCATAATACATTCCTAATAAATGGACCGTTGCACTGCCAGCCTATAATGGAGTAACTGAAAACAAAGGGTCTTGTATTAGTCCCGGTCTGTGCTGAGGGTTGAGCGGCTCACCCATCTCACAGAATTTTTTTTTTGTTTTTTTAACCTCAGTGACCCTGAATTATAATATCACAAGATATTTAAGAATTATTTTATCTTTGAAGTTATTGGTTTAAATTTATTGGAAAAATAGCTCTTGCCTTTTTATTTTTATTTATTTATTGTATTTTTTGAGCATTTACCTCAGTAGTGAAGTAGCTCCAAGGATTCTGGTCACCTGTGCCCTATTCTCAGGTAGCAGTTCTGGTGGCAACGTCAAGAGTGATGAGTGGCCCTGAAAAACTCCTTCCTCAGACAGTGCACTACTCAAGTGCACTTCCTCAGACAGTGCACATCTCTTGACTGATGTGATAATTTACTTAATGAAATAAAATAGCTAATTTTAGGAAAAGAGAGAACTACAAGGCTTCATGTACCATTTTCAATATGATGGATGCAGCACTTTAGGAGATTATAAGTAACCCCATGAAAAGTTGTCTTCCTCGTGTATTCCGTGGGGAATGATCAGGTGGATTCTGATGTGCTGGGGCCTGACTTGCACGATCAAAGAGATCAGGAAAGCCTTAAAGAGTTTTTACGCATGTAAGAAGTTCTCAAAATGGAAAATAACTTAGGTGCCCATGAGAGGTTTTGAAATTAGTTTAGAAGAGAAAAGGGAAGCATACTAAGGCATTCAAACCGTGTGCCTAACAGTGCAGGAAGTTTAGAGATGAGACATTTGCAGATCTTTGGATTATGCCATACTGGGACAAACAATACATTCTTGTATTACCTGTGTTTTATCAGAATGCCTTCTTTCTAAACAAAACAAAACTACTTTGCCTAACTTGTATTAAAATTCGACTCTCAGGGATACAGGGATTTAGGGAATTACTCTGGGAATTACTCTGATTAATTGAGATTTCTTTCTCCTTAAGATAAATAATATTTTGCATTTTTACATTTATACAATTTTTGAATGTGGGGGATACAGATATTATTTTGGGAATAGCTTTTAAAATATTTTATATAAATATACTTTTGGAAAAGATATTCAGGACCAAACTGTCTATTTCCTTTAGACTATTATAATCTAGCTCAACATGATTTTTTCCTACTTTCTTGAATCATAGAAAATCATTATAGGTCCAGAAATAAGAGAGGTAGTTAATCATAAAAATGTGTTAAATGTGGCACATAGACAAGTTGATAAAATGTGAATTCTTATAAAGAAAACACATTATCAATCTTCAGGAATACAAAAAAAAAGAGGTACTTGTTTTCTATATGGTCTCGTAATTTATAATATAAATTAATGTGATATCACTAAATCACACTGGTCTCAGGTGATGTATCAGAAAGAAATCACCTTTTAAATATATGTCTGCAAGGAATTCAGCAATAAAATCCTGAGCTTACTTTAATCTGTGGTTTTCTTTCAATGACTGCTCAACCTTGGTAAACTGAGGCACCTGGGAAAGACAGGTGTGACAAAAAGAAAAAGAAATAGAATATAATATTGAAGATAATTTTTGTATTCTTCAAGACTTTTCTTAGAATTGATTGAAAACACTTACACAATTTGCTTACTTTGAAGAAAATTAGCGTTGAAACACAGAAGGCAGGAGAAGACAGCTGTCACAGAACCTCACAGGCATCCAACTTCATGACTGGTTAAAACATGTATGTTACCTTTATTGTGTTATTTCTAGATAGTTACTTGTTAAACTATAGCAATTTGCTTAGTCACTATGTTCAACATAACCCCCAAATTCTCTGGTTTGTTGAATGAAATACTTCTGCTTTAAAGATAATTTAGTCAGTGATGGAGGATGACATCTTAATATCCTTGTTCATTGTTTTCCCCAGTTTAAGGAAAACCTATTAATGCCACCTCCTTAAAAACTGGAATATCTTTGTTGTGGTGTAGCTTTATCCACACAGCTTCATGTGTGTGTCAGTTCTCTCTCTGTTGGATTAGTTGTCAGTCTATTCTTAGCTTTGGTAAGTTGAAGGAGAATTGATTACAAGGTCAGAATGTGAGAGCAGAAGCTGTAGGTAGGAAATAAACCTTTTGGCCCTTAATTTTTTTTTAATCTTCTTTTACATATGTGTGGTGTCTTATTTAAAGTGATGAGGAATGTACATGTGAAAACAAAATCATGCATGTGTAAATACATGTGAAATTCCATTATAGGCATTTATTTTTCATTAACACATTTTGATCTTTTCTATTATCTCCTTCTTTTTATAAATAAGAGCCAAATGATATCAAACTTTCCAAAAAATCTATAGGGTGAGCAAACCTAATTTAGCTTGGTTTATACCACTATTGCTAAAAATAAAACCAGTTTCTCACTATCATTTTTCAAATTAATTTTAGAAATAATTTCTAGTCTTGGTTTAGATTTAATTCAGTAAATAATTTCATTGATGTTGATTCAACTAATGAAATTACAGGGACAAGACAAGAATCAATCATCTGCTAAAGCCTAAAACTTTTTTTCATTAAAAGCTACATTTGATTATTAAAATCCAAGCTTTTCATAAAGACTAAATATTAAAGATCTTTGTTTTATATATTTTACCATTATAACCAGGGGGTTACCAAAAGATGGTAAGGCTAATCTGCAGTGATATGTTTTATTATTTTATTGTTTATTAACTATTAGGGCTAGTAAAGTTCAAGATATTTGGTGTTCTATATTTATAGTTTTAAAGCTACAAAATAATTGTCTGGGTCTGCAAGGAAGTAAGCCTGGTCAAGATGTGATGGAGTGAAACTGTTGACCCTTTGAGATCACACACATTTTACCATTCAGAGTGTAAAGGTTATAAACAGCAAAATATAGCAATTAGTTCCATTAATACTTCATTTGTTTTCAGGGTCACAAAGTAGCTGGGAAACTGTATATCTACTCTCTGCTCCTAACCCACATCCACACTCAGGCAAATTGTCATCATTATTGTTTTTGAGATGAGATGATAGTCAGAAATAGGTTTAACTGAGTATTTAAAAATCAGTGAATTTATTTGTTCAGCAAATAAATGAAATAATAAGTGTGTATACACACACACACATACACACACACACATACATATACACATATATTGCTGACTACTGTTGGAAGACCAAAACAAGGTGTGACTCTCATACAGATATAAAAATGAACATGTGCTAAAGATTTTATTTAACGCATAATGAGGATACCAGGCAGATGTTTAAACAGATTCAAAGGAAAATCCTAAGAACAGATAAATTTATAGATCAGGAATATTGAAATGAATTTGTAATGGAGGCAAAATTATCTTCTGTAGTCGGGAAGGAAGTCATTTGGAACTTTACTGGGCAGGACAGAATTTGCTTGTCTATAGACAAAGATTATTTTGCACTGCTGTCAGTTATCTACAATTTACAGAGTTGTGAACTACCCTAGAAGCAAAATGAGATAAATTGCAGGGGTGTTCTCTAGGCAAATGCATTGTTGTCTACTGAAGCATTGTTTTTTTTCCTCAGTACTCCTAGATTTTAGATAATTTAACATACATTTTAACGATAATTGTGATGTTTCAGAAACAGAATGAGCCCTGCTGTGAGGCAGATATGGATTCAAATCCTGTTTTTGCTACTTAATGTCTTCTAATGATTCCATAGCTCAGTTTCCTTATTTGTAAGAAAAATAATATAATTTTGTGTAGTGTGAGGTTTGGGGGGAAAGGATGGATAATTAAATGAGATAACACATGAGAAAGACCTGCAGTAAATGCTGTATAGTCTGTCATATAATTCTTACAGTAAATATTGTAGATAGATTTTGGCATGGGACTCAAAGTCCTAAGCTTACGGTTGTGTGCCCATATTCCTCCCAGAGCTAACTGTTTAGAAATCTTAGACTGGTACTTCATATTTCGAATTCTGTATACCATAAAGTACATTTTATCCTCTCTGAAACTGGATGAATTCTGAAATCTTGGGTGTCTTATAATTACTTTTGGCCAGATAGCTGTCATGGGTGTGGTTGGGCATGGTCACTGCACATGCCCAAATCGTGCCATTGCTGTTCATGTTGTCAGTAAATCAACTGAATTATGTGCCTTATTTGAGTTAGACATTTAAATTCATCTCTAGTTTGATTTGTCTTAAAAGGTAGTATATTACAGTGTGTAATAGGGTATTTTGAAAAATATGGAAGCAGAAAAACAATATTTCATTGTTAGAGGATTTGCTAAAATTATTGTATAAAGTTTTCATATGTAAAATAATTCAAAGTTATGCGATGGTCTTTTTTGTAAGTTTTACTGGCTGCATTTTTCTTTCTGAATGAATCTAAATGGTCCCCCTTTATAATTGATAGCATCCTAGATCTGATGGATTACCGTACACCAATTAATTTTCATAGCAACAGTGTGAGAGAGAGATAGCTTTTACTGCATTCTGCAAATGAGAAACCAAGTATTTGGAAAGTACTGGAACCTCAAAATCCTTACCAGTGCCATTTCTATTACCCCAGCAATAATACTCAGAACACTTTGGTTCTATAAACATTAAATGAATGCAAGGTATTTGAAGAAGTGAATTTACGATTCACTGGTTGGGTTTTTAGCGTTATAACAGTTCAGTTACATTAAAAAGAATAGTTGAAATAAAAACAAATACAACCTTGTTTTGAATCAATCATAAAGGGAATTTATTTACCTTTTGCAAATGTATAGTGCCAAGTCATTTCAAAAGATAATAAATGTTTACCTTTCTCTATGATTTTTGCTTTATAGTTCTGCTTTTATATAAGTCAACTATACCAAAAGTAATACACCAATATGTCATTGTATATTCTGGGGGGTCATGTGATCGTGAAGGTCTTACTTAAAGTCTGATTAGGCAGTCATCTATATACTGACCCCTTCCAAGAAATAGTTTTCCATCCCACTTACATATCTCCAAATCAACTTACATTAATATATGTTGCATAAATATAAATATATAATATAAATATATATTTATAAATATAAATAATCAGGCATTTATTACAGTTCATAGGCATCGCATATCTGGTGAACTATATTAAATTGTTTATCAAGAAACTATTAGGAAAAGCCAAAGGATAGTTCATTTCTGGAGGGCAGTAAGTGGGAAGACTGTAGCACCAGAATATATGACACTTTCTCAGGAATTGAGGCCTAAGAAGGCTGTTTCAGTGAGTCTGTTGGTTTCCTCAAGAATGGATCGGATTCCTAGTAATGGGAAAGGCCAATATTTGAAGAAAGGGTGCTAAATTTATACTTAGATTTGCATTTGTGCCTTTTTTTTCTGATTATATATTGGGGGTTATTTTCTCTATTCTCACTGTTGTTTAAGAATTTATGTAGCAGAATATGAATGGAAACTAGAAAACCTTTTTAAAAAAATTTCTACTGGAGAATGTCATTGTGTTGACAGCATATGGCAATGTTGAATTTTACCTGAGCCTTGTGCTCCTAGAAATCAGTGACTCCTAAGAAATCCCCCAAACTTTTGTTTTCTGGAACCTCACCCTCTCGCTCATTGTGGTCTGGAAATGCCTTGCTGCCAAGAAACTCCCTTCCACAAATGACTTGGACAAGACTCACTGGCTGCTTTGCCATTCCATAATACTCAAGGTGATTGTTGTTTTCCTGTGACATGGCCAAACATGGTTCTTTCCTCTTTTTCCTGAACCTGCTGTCAAGATCAAATGCAGACTCTCCAACTTCCTGTTCTTTGTCTCATGATTGCTTAGCTGAGCTAAAACCATTTGTCCCTGACACTAATTAGACAATGCTGAGATAAATATTACCTGTTCACCTGACTGGGTGAGACTTCTTCCGGTTGCAAAACAGTCCCAACTGTGAACGTCCTTGCCTAAAATTTGTCTATTCCTCCCTAGAAAAGTCTAAGGTAAAACCACCCTGTAGAAACACTGATCTTCAAATCTGGTGTGCCCTCCTTATTGCAAAAGCCTGAGTAAAATCAATTCCCTTATTTGTTGTGCTTCTGTCTTTGATAAATATGTAGTAAATTTAGTTTAATTTTGTCATGGAAGTAAATATCCAATGATGGAAATATGTAAACAGGAGAACATTCCATAAGGCTCTTATAGTATCTACTCCACAGAACCAGTCACCCAACAGAAAGCTCTACCAGAACGCAGACTACTTACTAGGAATGCCAAGAGGGGATTTAGAATAAAATAATGTTCCATAGATAGCTGTAAATTTGTTTTAACATGCTTATTGCTTTCATATACATGACAGGGCCAAATTCCCTTCACTGTTCGAAAAACTAGTAGTTTGTGTCAAAATTTCCAAGAAAAAACTTGCTAGGCATGAAGTGTTTTAGAAATTATAAAGAAGACACAGTCCTTAAGGAATGAAGAATCCAGCTAAGAACACAAATAGAAAGAAAAATGAGAACAGGTGATGTGGCTTAAGAAAGCATTTCTACACAAACAACATAACTATTATATATTTTTGAGTTTTCTAGATTTCTTATTTAAATTGTATCTGCACTTGAAGATTGTAAATGTCATCTCTGAGATTTTCTTCTAATATTTTTATTGTTTCAATTATTTTTATATTACATTACCCATCTGGAATTAATTATTTGGTGTGAGGTATATGATAGGAGTACAACTTAATTATTTTTCTTGAGGAATTAGTAAGTTTTGACCATTCAATTTTTGAAATAAATTATATTTAATTTCCTGTACATTTAAAAGGTTTTTATCATATATTTCACTTTCGTGTATTCTTTGATCTATTTATGAATTATCTATTTTGTTCCACTGATTTTTATCTAAATCTATGCCAAAACCAGAGAACATTTATGCTATGTTCTCATTTCAGGGAAATTAAATTCTCTACTCACATTTTTCTTCCTATTTTTATTCTCTGTGTTTTTTTCCTTCTGAACTTTATGATAATTTTATCTAATTGTAGAAGTAAACCATTTTAAATATTATTGGATTCTAATTAGCATTACATACTAAATTTATATTTTTGAAATTTGGAAGAACTGAAATTCAGTATCTGTTCATATCCAAGAATAGGGTACACTTTTCCAGTTCCTTAGATAATCTTCTATGGCCTTCATTGTAATTATATATTTTTCTCCATATGGGATTTTTTTATTATTAAATTTATTCACAAGATATTAACTCTAGTTTGCTTGCATGTTTGCCAGGAAAAAAAAAAATGTGTATTTTTTGCTTTATTTCCAGTCTTTAAACAAATTATTTCATTTTATTTTTATTGCATTTACTTGAATCTCCAAATAATGACTAAATAATGATGATGATGGGACACATCTCACCAGTTTCCGAATTATTTGTTTATTTATTTTTTCTTGGTTTCAGAAACTGAGTGATATACATGTGCTTGTTTTCAATTAGAGAAATTGTAAGTTTACAGAAGAATCATGCATAAAATACAGGGTTTCCATACACCACCTCCTCACCAACACCTTGCATTGGTGTAGAACATTTGTTACAGTTGATGATAGCATATTTTTTATAATTGAACTATTAAAGTCCATGGCTTAACTTGGGATTCACTCTGTGTAGCGTAGTTTCATGAACTCTTTCTCTTTTTTTTTGAACTTTTATGCTGTTACCATATATGCTATCTAACATTTCCCCTTTTTATCATATTCAGATATTTATTTCAGTGCTGTAAATTGCATTCATAACATTGTGCAACTATCACCACCATCCATTACTAAAACACTTCCATCATTCCAAATAGGAAACCTGTACATTTTAAGCCTTGCCTTTCCATTCCCTATCATCCCTGCCACCTCGTCACCTGCTAACCTACATTCCAGATTCTGTCTCCTTGAGTTGGTTATTCTAATTGTTTCAAAACAATGAGATCATGCAATAATTGTCCTTTTGTTTCTGGTTTATTTCACTCAATATGATGTCTTCAAGGTTCGTCCCTGTTGTTGCATGTATCGGGACTTCATTCCTTTTTACAGCTGAATAATATTCCATTTTATGTATATAACACATTTTGTTTATCCATTCGTTGGGACACCAGGGTTGCTTCCATCTTTTGGAAATTGTGAATAATGCTGCTTTGAACATCAGTCTGAAAATATCTGTCTTAGCCCTGCTTTCAATTCTTTAGGGTATATACTTAGTAGTGGGATTGCCAAGTAATATGTAGTTCTGTACTTAGCTTTTTGAGGAATTGCCAAACTGTCTTCCATTCCAATGGTACCATTTTACTTCCCCATGACCTTTTAATGAGTGTCCCTATTCCTCTGTAGCCTCTCCAATACTTTTCTCTCTCTTTTTTTAATAGCAGCCTTTCTAATGGGTGTGAAATGGTACATCATTGTGGTTTTGATTTGCACTTCCCTGATGGCTAATGCTGTATATTTTCTTTGGAGAGATGTCTGTTCAATTCTTTTGACTATTTTAAAATTGGATTTTAATGTAGAAATAAAGTCTTTAATTAAAAAATTTCTCGGTATAATCTGGATATTAAACTTTTATTGGATATGTGATTTCCAAGTATTTTCTCTCATTGTGTAGGTTATCATTTTACTTTGATGATAAAGTCTTTTGAGGAACAAAAGTTTTTAATTTTGATGGGGTCCCATTTATCTATCTTTATTGTTGCTTGCTCGCATTTTTGATGTAACGTCTAAGAAACCATTGCCTAACCTAAGGTCCTGAAGATGCTTCCCTACATTTTCTTCTAGGAGTTTGATAGTTCTAACTCTTATATTAAGTTCTTTGATCCATTTTGAGTCTATTTTTGTAAATGGTGTGAGCTAGGGGTCCTCCTCCTTTGTTTTTCAAATGTAGATCCAGTTTTCCCAGCACCATTTGTTGAAGACAGTATTCTTTCCCACATGAGTGGTTTTTGCCACCTTGTCAGAATCAATTGGTCATAAATGTGAGGGTTGATTTCTAAGCTCTCAATTCTATTCTATTAGTCTATATGTCTGTCCTTGTGCCAGTGCTGTGCTGTTTTGATTACTGTGGCTTTGTAATAAGTTTTAAGATCAGGAAATATGAGTCCTCTAACTTCATTCTTCTTTTTTCAAGATGGCTTTAGCTATTTAGAGCCCTTTCCCCTTCTTTATAAATTGGTTGGTTGGCTTTTCCATTTCTTTAGAGAAGATTGTTGGAATTTTGATTGGGATTGCATTGAATCTGTAAGTTGCTTTGGGTAGTATTGACATCTTAATGATATTTGGTCTTCCAGTTCATGGAAATGGCTATCTGTTCATTTGTTTAGGTCTTTAATTTCTTTTAACAATATTTTGTAGTTTTCTGTGTATAAGTCCTCTATGTCCTTGGTTAGATTTATTCCTACATATTTGATTCTTTTAGTTGCTATTGCAAATGGATTTTTTCTCTTGATTTCTTCTTCTGATTGTTCATTGCTTGTTTAAAGAAACGCTATGGATTTGGGAATGTTTGTTTTGTACCCTGCCATTCTGCTGAATTCATTTATTAGCTGTAGGAGATTAGTTGTGGCTTTTTCAGGATTTTCTGTATGTATGATCTTATCATTTGCAAATAGAGAAAATTTTACTTTTTCCTGTCTAATTGGGATGCCTTCTCTGATTTAATTTTTAATGGTTTTATGGTTTGATGTTTGCAATAATTACAATTGCAAAGGGATATTTTCATGTTGTCTTTAGATGAGCATTTTTTCCTGCTGTTAGATCACTTAAATTTTATTAGGAATGTTACCACAAATTTACTAGATCACTTACATCAGTTTCCTCTTAAATTTGACGTTTCCCCTTGAATTTGTTCATGTAGTAAATAATGATGATAAATATGTATTCCTGGAATGAATTAGCAGTTATCACTTTAATAGTTTAATAATATTCTTTCCACATTTTATGGCTTTATCCAGTTTTATTTATTTATTTTATTCCTTTATTAATAGAAATTATATCTAGTTTTGCCATATAATTTTTGATCATGTTCTCTTCATAGATGCTCAGTATTAAAACACATTTTTCTTAATATGCCTAAGGAAAAAAAAAACAACTATTTTTAACACTGAAAATCTCTATTCCCCACCCTTTGTCCTTCTTCCTCTTTAAGATGGGCTTCTAGAATATTTTCAGTTTGTTCCCTCCTTTATAGTCTCTGCCTGTCCCTTCCTGCTGCACTCAGTTTACAGGAGGACTTTTTCTTTTGCCTTCATACCTCTTCCTCAACTTTTGGTTTTCCCTACAATTAAATCTTTTGTTTCTATGATATCAGAATTTCCTTTGTCTCTTCTATTTTAAGAATCCTATTCCCTGCTTATATTATACAGTCCCAACAAGTCTCTACATGTTCTTTCAGATTTAAGTTTGTCTGTATAGCTAAATCCAAGAAGCATGACTCATCATTGATTTCTGCCATTTTGTATTTTAAGTCTCTGTTCAAAATAATTTGTGGTTTAGTGGAGGCATCCCTTTTCATTTTTCCTAAGTGGCATTTGCACATGTCTAAATATTTGCTTCTCCACTAATATTTTTCTCTACAGTTGGTACTTGAGTGTCTTGTCTGGATACAGGGTTTGGGGGCACGGTACTTTCCTCTTAGTCATCTCTAATGTTATTCCACTCTTTTCCAGCCTTCACTTTTGCATACAAGAAGCCCAAGGTCAAACTTGTTAATAATGATATATTATCATTATTCATTTGTGAGTAATTTATTCCTATCATCAGGTGGCTTATAAATCTTTTTTTTTAATTTATCCTTGTAATCCATTAATTTTACCAATATATACTAAGGCATATGTTTCTTCTCATCATTCCAATCTGGAATATAGTAAGCCATTTCTACTTAGACTTAGCTCTTTCCAGCTCAGGAAAAAAAAAACTGTATTTCTATTTATCTTTCTTCCATCTGTCATTTTCCTCTTTCTGGAGCTCCCTTCCTCATGTGCTAGGTATACTGTAGCTACACGCTAAGTTTTTATTTTTTTTTTCTTCTTGTTTTTTAGTTCCTTGTGTTTTTACTTTGCTTTGATATATAACTGACCTTCAGTTTTGATATTCCAGGCTACAAGTTTAATTTAACACTTTGACCAGCTTCTAACTCTGTTCTACAATTAATGTTTTACTGTGGTTGCTGCTGTTTATAATTTAAAAAAAAAAAAAAAAAAAAAAGGAATGATTCTTTGTAGAAATAGTCTATAGGGTTGGAGGAGGAGAGACCAGTTAGAAACTACAATTGCAATAATCCAGAAAAGTACTCATGGTGGAATGGACCAGGGTAGTAGTGATGGAAATATCAAAAGGAGAAAGGCTCTACATATACTTTCAAGGGAGAGCAAAAAGATGATGCTGACAGTTGAGATTTGGGGTGGGTGTGACAGAAACAAGTACTAAATTTTAGCTTAATGAGCAGGAAAACTAGAAGGATGTAATTAAGATAAAATGAAGTATAGATGGTACATGTAGGTTTTGGTGGGAATATCAGGAGTTTGGTTTGGCCACGTTAAATTTAAGATGCCTATTAGACATCCAGTGGATAATGCTCACTAGACCTATGGATACAAAAGACTGAAATTCAAGGAAAATATCTGTGATGGAGATATAGATTTATCACTCAACAGCATCATGAAATGAGTTAATGTAGATAGAAAAATAAGAGGATGTCCAAGGGATCCAAAAAACAAACAAAATAAAGCAAAAATCCTGGGCTATTCCAATGTTTAGAAGCAAGAAGATAAGAATGGATTTACATAGGAGACTGACACGGACTACCCAAGGAAGAAAACCAGGAGGATAGTGGGCCCAAAAGTTAAATACAAAAAATTCATCAAAGAAGAGGAAGAAACAATCTCCAAAGATTCTGATACGTCAGATAAGATGAAAACTGAGAATTTGTTTGATACTGAGGAGGTCATTGGTGATATTGACACAACTAGATCTAGTAGAGTGGTGGAGGAAGAAACTTAATTGGAGTAGGTTTGGGAGGTAGTGGTAAGAGAGGATTGGGAAGATGGCAGACTGGTGAGCTGTATGTTTTAGTTACTCCTCCAGGAAAGTAGGTAGAAAGCCAGGAACTGCGTGGACTGGACACCACAGAGCAATCTGACTTTGGGCATACTTCATACAACACTCATGAAAACGTGGAACTGCTGAGATCAGCAAAATCTGTAAGTTTTTGCGGCCAGGGGACCCGCACCCCTCCCTGCCAGGCTCAGTCCCATGGGAGGAGGGGCTGTCAGCTCCGGGAAAGAGAAGGGAGAACTGCAGTGGCAGCCCTTATCGGAAACTCATTCTACTGATCCAAACTCCAACCATAGATAGACTGAGACCAGACACCAGAGAATCTGAGAGCAGCCAGCCCAGCAGAGAGGAGACAGGCATAGAGAAAAAAAAACAACACGAAAAACTCCAAAATAAAAGCGGAGGATTTTTGGAGTTCTGGTGAACATAGAAGGGGTAAGGGCAGAGCTCAGGCCTGAGCTCAGGCCCTGAGGCGCATATACAAATCCCGAAGAAAAGCTGATCTCTCTGCCCTGTGGACCTTTCCTTAATGGCCCTGGTTGCTTTGTCTCTTAGCATTTCAATAACCCATTAGATCTCTGAGGAGGACCCTTTTTTTTTTTTTTTTTTTTAATCCTTTTTTCTTTTTCTAAAACAATTACTCTAAGAAGCCCAATACAGAAAGCTTCAAAGACTTGCAATTGGGGCAGGTCAAGTCAAGAGCAGAACTAGGAGAGGTCTGAGACAAAACGCAATAATCCAGTGGCTGAGAAAATTCACTAAACACCACAACTTCCCAAGAAAAGGGGGGTGTCCACTCACAGCCATCATCCTGCTGGACAGGAAACACTCCTGCCCATCGCCAGCCCCATAGCCCAGAACTGCCCCAGACAACCCAGTGTGATGGAAGTGCTTCAAATAACAGGCACACACCACAAAACTGGGCGTGGACATTAGCCTTCCCTGCAACCTCAGCTGATTGTCCCAGAGTTGGGAAGGTAGAGCAGTGTGAATTAACAAAGCCTCATTCAGCCATCATTTCAGCAGACTGGGAGCCTCCCTACACAGCCCAGCAGCCCAGAACTGCCCTGGGGGGACGGCACTCACCTGTGACATAGCACAGTCATCCCTCAACAGAGGACCCGGGGTGCACGGCCTGGAAGAGGGGCCCACTTGCAAGTCTCAGGAGCCATACGCCAATACCAAGGACTTGTGGGTCAGTGGCAGAGACAAACTGTGGCAGGACTGAACTGAAGGATTAGACTATTGCAGCAGCTTTAAAACTCTAGGATCACTAGGGAGATTTGATTGTTAGAGCCACCCCCCCCTCCCTGACTGCCCAGAAACACGCCCCATACACAGGGCAGGCAACACCAACTACACACGCAAGCTTGGTACACCAATTGGACCCCACAAGACTCACTCCCCCACTCACCATAAAGGCTAAGCAGGGGAGAACTGGCTTGTGGAGAACAGGTGGCTCGTGGACGCCACCTGCTGGTTAGTTAGAGAAAGTGTACTCCACGAAGCTGTAGATCTGATAAATTAGAGATAAGGACTTCAGTTGGTCTACAAATCCTAAAAGAACCCTATCAAGTTCAGCAAATGCCACGAGGCCAAAAACAACAGAAAATTATAAAGCATATGAAAAAACCAGACGATATGGATAACCCAAGCCCAAGCACCCAAATCAAAAGACCAGAAGAGACACAGCACCTAGAGCAGCTACTCAAAGAACTAAAGATGAACAATGAGACCATAGTACGGGATACAAAGGAAATCAAGAAGACCCTAGAAGAGCATAAAGAAGACATTGCAAGACTAAATAAAAAAATGGATGATCTTATGGAAATTAAAGAAACTGTTGACCAAATTAAAAAGATTCTGGACACTCATAGTACAAGACTAGAGGAAGTTGAACAACGAATCAGTGACCTGGAAGATGACAGAATGGAAAATGAAAGCATAAAAGAAAGAATGGGGAAAAAAAATTGAAAAAATCGAAATGGACCTCAGGGATATGATAGATGATATGAAACGTCCAAATATAAGACTCATTGGTGTCCCAGAAGGGGAAGAAAAGGGTAAAGGTCTAGGAAGAGTATTCAAAGAAATTGTTGGGGAAAACTTCCCAAATCTTCTAAACAACATAAATACACAAATCATAAATGCTCAGCGAACTCCAAATAGAATAAATCCAAATAAACCCACTCCGAGACATATACTGATCACACTGTAAAACACAGAAGAGAAGGAGCAAGTTCTGAAAGCAGCAAGAGAAAAGCAATTCACCACATACAAAGGAAACAGCATAAGACTAATTAGTGACTACTCAGCAGCCACCATGGAGGCGAGAAGGCAGTGGCACGATATATTTAAAATTCTGAGTGAGAAAAATTTCCAGCCAAGAATACTTTATCCAGCAAAGCTCTCCTTCAAATTTGAGGGAGAGCTTAAATTTTTCACAGACAAACAAATGCTGAGAGAATTTGCTAACAAGAGACCTGCCCTACTGGAGATACTAAAGGGAGCCATATAGACAGAGAAACAAAGGACAGAGAGACTTGGAGAAAGGTTCAGTACTAAAGAGATTCGGAATGCGTACAATAAAGGATATTAATAGAAAGAGGGGAAAAATATGACAAACATAAACCAAAGGATAAGATGGCTGATTCAAGAAATGCCTTCACGGTTATAACGTTGAATGTAAATGGATTAAACTCCCCAATTAAAAGATATAGACTCACAGAATGGATCAAAAAAAATGAACCATCAATATATTGCATACAAGAGACTCATCTTAGACACAGGGACACAAAGAAACTGAAAATGAAAGGATGGAAAAAAATATTTCATGCAAGCTACAGCCAAAAGAAAGCAGGTGTAGCAATATTAATCTCAGATAAAATAGACTTCAAATGCAGGGATGTTTTGAGAGACAAAGAAGGCCGCTACATACTAATAAAAGGGGCAATTCAGCAAGAAGAAATAACAATCGTAAATGTCTATGCACCCAATCAAGGTGCCACAAAATACATGAGAGAAACACTGGCAAAACTAAAGGAAGCAATTGATGTTTCCACAATAATTGTGGGAGACTTCAACACATCACTCTCTCCTATAGATAGATCAACCAGACAGAAGACCAATAAGGAAATTGAAAACCTAAGCAATCTGATGAATGAATTAGATTTAACAGACATATACAGGACATTACATCCAAAATCACCAGGATACACATACTTTTCTAGTGCTCGTGGAACTTTCTCCAGAATAGTTCATATGCTGGGACATAAAACAAGCCTCAATAAATTTAAAAAGATTGAAATTATTCAAAGCACATTCTCTGACCACAATGGAATACAATTAGAAGTCAATAACCATCAGAGACTTAGAAAATTCACAAATACCTGGAGGTTAAACAACACACTCCTAAACAATCAGTGGGTTAAAGAAGAAATAGCAAGAGAAATTGCTAAATATATAGAGACGAATGAAAATGAGAACACAACATACCAAAACCTATGGGATGCAGCAAAAGCAGTGCTAAGGGGGAAATTTGTAGCACTAAACGCATATAATAAAAAGGAAGAAAGAGCGAAAATCAAAGAACTAATGGATCAACTGAAGAAGCTAGAAAATGAACAGCAAACCAATCCTAAACCAAGTAGAAGAAAAGAAATAACAAGGATTAAAGCAGAAATAAATGACATAGAGAACAAAAAAACAATAGAGAGGATAAATATCACCAAAAGTTGGTTCTTTGAGAAGATCAACAAGATTGACAAGCCCCTAGCTAGACTGACAAAATCAAAAAGAGAGAAGACCCATATAAACAAAATAATGAATGAAAAAGGTGACATAACTGCAGATCCTGAAGAAATTAAAAAAATTATAAGAGGATACTATGAACAACTGTATGGCAACAAACTGGATAATGTAGAGGAAATGGACAATTTCCTGGAAACATATGAACAACCTAGACTGACCAGAGAAGAAATAAAAGACATCAACCAACCCATCACAAGCAAAGAGAGCCAATCAGTCATCAAAAATCTTCCCACAAATAAATGCCCAGGGCCAGATGGCTTCACGGGGGAATTCTACCAAACTTTCCAGAAAGAACTGACACCAATCTTGCTCAAACTCTTTCAAAACATTGAAGAAAATGGAACACTACCTAACTCATTTTATGAAGCTAACATCAATCTAATACCAAAACCAGGCAAAGATGCTACAAAAAAGGAAAACTACCGGCCAATCTCCCTAATGAATATAGATGCAAAAATCCTCAACAAAATACTTGCCAATCGAATCCAAAGACACATTAAAAAAATCATACACCATGACCAAGTGGGGTTCATTCCAGGCATGCAAGGATGATTCAACATAAGAAAATCAATCAATGTATTACAACACATGAACAAGTCAAAAGGGAAAAATCAATTGGTCATCTCAATAGATGCTGAAAAAGCATTTGACAAAATCCAACATCCGTTTTTGATAAAAACACTTCAAAAAGTAGGAATTGAAGGAAACTTCCTCAACATGATAAAGAGCATATATGAAAAACCCACAGCCAGCATAGTACTCAATGGTGAGAGACTGAAAGCCTTCCCTCTAAGATCAGGAACAAGACAAGGATGCCCGCTGTCACCACTGTTATTCAACATTGTGCTGGAAGTGCTAGCCAGGGCGATCCGGCAAGACAAAGAAATAAAAGGCATCCAAATTGGAAAAGAAGAAGTAAAACTGTCATTGTTTGCAGATGATATGATCTTATATCTAGAAAACCCTGAGAAATCGACGATACAGCTACTAGAGCTAATAAACAAATTTAGCAAAGTAGCGAGATACAAGGTTAATGCACATAAGTCAGTAATGTTTCTATATGCTAGAAATGAACAAACTGAAGAGACACTCAAGAAAAAGATACCATTTTCAATAGCAACTAAAAAAATCAAGTACCTAGGAATAAACTTAGCCAAAGATGTAAAAGACCTATACAAAGAAAACTACATAACTCTACTAAAAGAAATAGAAGGGGACCTTAAAAGATGGAAAAATATTCCATGTTCATGGATAGGAAGACTAAATGTCATTAAGATGTCAATTCTACCCAAACTCATCTACAAATTCAATGCAATCCCAATCAAAATTCCAACAACCTATTTTGCAGACTTGGAAAAGCTAGTTATCAAATTTATTTGGAAAGGGAAGATGCCTCGAATTGCTAAAGACACTCTAAAAAAGAAAAACGAAGTGGGAGGACTTACACTCCCTGACTTTGAAGCTTATTATAAAGCCACAGTTGCCAAAACAGCATGGTACTGGCACAAAGATAGACATATAGATCAATGGAATTGAATTGAGAATTCGGAGATAGACCCTCAGATCTACGGCCGACTGATCTTTGATAAGGCCCCCAAAGTCACTGAACTGAGCCATAATGGTCTTTTCAACAAATGGTGCTGGGAGAGTTGGATATCCATATCCAAAAGAATGAAAGAGGACCCCTACCTCACCCCCTACACAAAAATTAACTCAAAATGGACCAAAGATCTCAATAAAGAAGAAAGTACCATAAAACTCCTAGAAGATAATGTAGGAAAACATCTTCAAGACCTTGTATTAGGCAGCCACTTCCTAGACTTTACACCCAAAGCACAAGCAACAAAAGAGAAAATAGATAAATGGGAACTCCTCAAGCTTAGAAGTTTCTGCACCTCAAAGGAATTTCTCAAAAAGGTAAAGAGGCAGCCAACTCAATGGGAAAAAATTTTTGGAAACCATGTATCTGACAAAAGACTGATATCTTGCATATATAAAGAAATCCTACAACTCAATGGCAATAGTACAGACAACCCAATTATAAAATGGGCAAAAGATATGAAAAGACAGTTCTCTGAAGAGGAAATACAAATGGCCAAAAAACACATGAAAAAATGTTCAGCTTCACTAGCTATTAGAGAGATGCAAATTAAGACCACAATGAGATACCATCTAACACCGGTTAGAATGGCTGCCATTAAACAAACAGGAACCTACAAATGCTGGAGGGGATGTGGAGAAATTGGAACTCTTATTCATTGTTGGTGGGACTGTATAATGGTTCAGCCACTCTGGAAGTCAGTCTGGCAGTTCCTTAGAAAACTAGATACAGAGTTACCATTCGATCCGGCAATTGCACTTCTTGGTATATACCCGGAAGATCGGAAAGCAGTGACATGAACAGATATCTGCACGCCAATGTTCATAGAAGCATTATTCACAATTGCCAAGAGATGGAAACAACCCAAATGTCCTTCAACAGATGAGTGGATAAATAAAATGTGGTATATACACACGATGGAATACTACGCGGCAGTAAGAAGGAACGATCTCGTGAAACATATGACAACATGGATGAACCTTGAAGACATAATGCTGAGCGAAATAAGCCAGGCACAAAAAGAGAAATATTATATGCTACCACTAATGTGAACTTTGAAAAATGTAAAACAAATGATTTATAATGTAGAATGTAGGGGAACTAGCAATAGAGAGCAATTAAGGAAGGGGGAACAATAATCCAAGAAGAACAGATAAGCTATTTAACGTTCTGGGGATGCCCAGGAATGACTATGGTCTGTTAATTTCTGATGGATATAGTAGGAACAAATTCACAGAAATGTTGCTATATTATGTAACTTTCTTGGGGTAAAGTAGGAACATGTTGGAAGTTAAGCAGTTATCTTAGGTTAGTTGTCTTTTTCTTACTCCCTTGTTATGGTCTCTTTGAAATGTTCTTTTATTGTATGTTTGTTTTCTTTTTAACTTTTTTTTCATACAGTTGATTTAAAAAAGAAGGGAAAGTTTAAAAAAAAAAAAAAAAAAGGAAAACAAGGAAAAAAAAAAAGATGTAGTGCCCCCTTGAGGAGCCTGTGGAGAATGCAGGGGTATTCCCCTACCCCACCTCCATGGTTGCTAACATGACCACAGACATAGGGGACTGGTGGTTTGATGGGTTGAGCCCTCTACCACAGGTTTTACCCTTGGGAAGACGGTTGCTGCAAAGGAGAGGCTAGGCCTCCCTATGGTTGTGCCTAAGAGCCTCCTCCCGAATGCCTCTTTGTTGCTCAGATGTGGCCCTGTCTCTCTAGCTAAGCCAACTTGAAAGGTGAAATCACTGCCCTCCCCCCTACGTGGGATCAGACACCTAGGGGAGTGAATCTCCCTGGCAACGTGGAATATGACTCCTGGGGAGGAATGTAGACCCGGCATCGTGGGACGGAGAACATCTTCTTGACCAAAAGGGGGATGTGAAAGGAAATGAAATAAGCTTCCGTGGCAGAGAGATTCCAAAAGGAGCCGAGAGGTCACTCTGGTGGGCACTCTTACGCACACTTTAGACAACCCTTTTTAGGTTCTAAAGAATTGGAGTAGCTGGTGGTGGATACCTGAAACTATCAAACTACAACCCAGAACCCATGAATCTCGAAGACAGTTGTATAAAAATGTAGTTTATGAGGGGTGACAATGGGATTGGGAAATCCATAAGGACCACACTCCACCTTGTCTAGTTTATGGATGGATGAGTAGAAAAATAGGGGAAGGAAACAAACAAAGGTACCCAGTGTTCTTTTTTACTTCAATTGCTCTTTTTCACTGTAATTATTATTCTTGTTATTTTTGTGTGTGTGCTAATGAAGGTGTCAGGGATTGATTTGGGTGATGAATGTACCACTATGTAATGGTACTGTAAACAATCGAAAGTACGATTTGTTTTGTATGACTGCGTGGTATGTGAATATATCTCAATAAAATGAAGATAAAAAAAAAAATAAATGTAAAGCACTCAGTGCCTGACACGTCACAAACAAACAAACAAAAAACAAAAGGTCATTCTGGAGGTTATTCTTATGCATTATATAGATATCCCTCTTTAGTTTTTAGTGTATTGGAATAGCTAGAAGGAAATATTTGAAACTGTTGAACTGCAACCCAGTAGCCTTTATTCTTGAAAATGATTGTATAACCATATAGCTTACGCTGTGTGACCGTGTTATTGTGAAAACCTTGTGGCTCACACTCTTTACACAGTGTATGGACAGACAAGTAGAAAAATAAGGACAAAAAGTAAATGAATAATAGGGACGGTTGGGTGTATGGAATGTTTTGGATTTTCCTTTTTACTTTAACTTTTATTCTTATTCCTATGGGTTTGTGATAATGAAAATGTTCAAAAATTGATTGTGGTGATGAATGCACTACTATATAATGGTACTGTGGACAACTGTACACTGTGGAGGAATGTATGGGTTGTGAATACATGTCAATAAAATTGAATTAAAAAAAAAAAAAAAGGATTGGAAGACAGAAAATAAAGGCATCTCATTCAAAGATTTTACCTGCAAATGTAAGGAGAGTTGAATAAGTCACTTAATAAAAGAAATGGGTCAAGAGAAGGTTTTCTTTCTTTGGAGGAAATACCGACCTATAGGTAGGCTGAGGTGTTGCACTGTGGTAAATGAAGAGTGATTCCAGCCATGTCCATGACTAAGTGAACAGAGGAGGAACGGCTGAAATATCTCTTTAGTATATGCTATTGTATTGGTTATATTGGGCCTCGTGACTCATGCGTTGTCACTTCCATAATCTGAAAGCCCTTCAGTTACAATATAAAACTATCCAGCTCCTCCATGTTACTTTTGATTTCTCATCTTCATAATTTATTTTCATGCTTTTTTTGTTTTTAAAATAATTTCAATACCTACCTTCCTATTTTCAAAGTTCATAATATACTCCAGAATTAAGATTGTTTGATAAAAAGACTCTGAGTTGATCTAAACAAGGAACATTAATGAGAATCTGCCCTAGGATATTGGCCAAAGGATGAGTTTAAAGAGAATTTTCTGAGTCTCCTTAAATTTAGCACAATATACAAACACAAATTTGCATTCATCTTACTCCAGTCATTCCATTCAACAAAGGACATCTTATCCACTGAGTATTAGATACAGTCACCACTAAATTACAAAATATCTATGCAAAATACCTAAATTCATGAATAAAAAGTTATTTTCAAATATAAAGTAAAATCACAAAATAAAATGAACATTTAAAACCGCACAAAATAAAGATCAGTCTATTTAGGATTATATTAGAAACTTTTAGTTTAGGGTTCTCATAATTAAATGCCCAGTTTTAAATGTTTTCTTTTCAACGCGTACGTACTAC
Organism: Choloepus didactylus; assembly: GCF_015220235.1. Classification (NCBI taxonomy): domain Eukaryota; kingdom Metazoa; phylum Chordata; class Mammalia; order Pilosa; family Megalonychidae; genus Choloepus; species Choloepus didactylus. The sequence continues at coordinate 14,533,099 of NC_051322.1, forward strand.
ATATACACAAACATACGTCTACAGGATGTGATACAATTACAAATAAACTACCCATATCCATTTGCACTTTTGCTATGCATTTCATGGATTATCTTGACAGTTTATTTTCAGCAATACATATTAGTTTTCAACATTTTTACTGTACCTGAAGCCAAAAAATCATACAATGAGGAATTTTCACATATTTTTTCGTCTAAGCCAACTTCCTTTAGAGATTAAATTCATGTGTTAACTTGGCTAGTTATGGTGCCTGTTGATTGGTCAAACAAGCATTGGCCTTTCTGAGAATATATTTCTTGGACTGAAATCATTAGCCATGTCTCATTGCATCTACAAGTAACAAAGGAGCTTGCCTTCAGCCATGAGAGAAATCTCATCTAATCAGTTGAAGGCCATACAGAGAGAGCTGAGGATTTCAGTAGTCAGAGTTCCTGTCTCTACTTTAGCCAGCCAGCTTCTCCTGCGGAATTTACCAAAATCTTCATTGGAGTTCAAAACTTGTGTCCTGCCCAACAGAATTCAGACTTGCCATAGTTGCCTGAGCCAGTTCTTATAAAATCTCATAATGTTTGCATATGTACATAGTTATGTAAATATATCCTGTCCATTCTGTTTTTCTGGAGAATGCTGACCCTAACTAATATAAACCATATTAATATATCCTCACTATCTCAGAACAGAAATGTTCAAACTAATGACTTGGCAAAATAATTAGATTTTCAGGGGATTTTTGCCCAATTGCTTTTGGGGCTATTTACTTCCCAGTAGTTCCTTTTCTTGCGATGATACTTAGGGGTCTCCAGAAAATCTAAGCCCACTCAAAAAATTATTTGTTGTAGCTTTCTAATCCCTGATCCTGTATGAATAAATGGAAGAAAGCAATATAGTTAAACTTGGAATTTTAAAACATATGTAATACTTTACATTCCAATAAATTCTGTAACAATATATCATACTGCAGTAGTTTTGTTGGTCTTAGAAAATATTTACTTAGCTGATGAGAAAGGAATGTCCTATTATTTTTAAATGTAGTAACCCTGATTAGGTAGTAAAACCTACAAACATTCCTTTTTCATATTATAGCTCTTTCAGAAATGCACACATGGAGATATATTCTCCAAGACTGGGAGGGGTGCTGTACCACTACCATCCCAGCCATCTTGTCTTCCCATCCCAATATTACTTTTCAGAAAGATTATATTTTTTTTAGTTAAATAAAATTGCATTTAAAGTTTCTGAATTTAGACTCTATTGAAGATTATATTTTTTTTAGTTAAATAAAATTGCATTTAAAGTTTCTGAATTTAGACTCTATTGAAGAGCTTCTAGAGCCTTTTCTCTATTCCAGATTATTTTCTAGTTCAAGCCAGTCCCTGCTTCTCCATCCCCTTTATCTTCACTATATGATTTGACTGACAAATCGGTATAGTTCACACCACACAGCTCGACATTTAAAACTCTGTAACATTGGACAATTTGCTAAAGCTTTGTGTGCCTTCGTTTCTTTATTTGTAAATGGGGATTGCAATAAGGAAAACATTCCATCTTTCTGAGATTTGTCAATGGGGATAAAACATAGGCAGTTATTTTAAAATAAATATTGTCTGTTTTTGTTACATGTCATCTCTTGAAGTATTTTGTTCCTTCTCCACAGTATAAACACAAGTTATCAGTTAAGCCCAGCATGTCTCATGACAAATGAAAATGAAATCCAGACTTGAGTAAGGAGAGACCATATTTGAAAAGACTGTTGCATTGCCAGAGAGGGACTGTTGCAAAAGGGAGACTGTACCATCTACAAGCCTCTCCCAGGTCAAGCAAAACGGAATTATTGGGTGAGCAGGTGGTGTGATCAGACAGTTGAACAAAAAATATTTCTCTTTGTGGCCAGGCAGTTCTCTGCAGACACCATGGAGGAGGCCTCGTGGCACGCTCCTGTGGTTCCTTATCCTCAGAGTCAAAGTTCAGGGGCCTGTGGGGAGGAGAGAAACCCAACTCCAGTTGGGTTCAGTCAAGTTAGCGGACATTTGTCCAGAAGGTCAACTGAGGCAAACGATTCAGCCAGTCATTTGAGACAAAGAATGAGAATAAGAAGGGCCCGTGTCTGGCCTGTTTATAGGTCAGCAGGGAATCCTCTGCAAGTCTCAGCTAAGTCATGTGGGGAAGGAGGGTTGGTGTTGCTCTGCAGTTAGCCATTGCCCAGAGCACAGGCAGGCTTCTTGAACCTTGCTGTTTCGAGGAGCACAGGGCTCAGGTGAACCAAACCAACATTGTCACTGTTGAGAAAAGTATACTATGGATGGTAAACTTTATTCATTTTATGATTATTTCCTAAACTTATTTTCTCACAAAATAACTGATGAACACAGATTAAGGGTGTCCATCAAATTCCACCCCTCCCTCCCTCCCCCTCCCTCTCTTTATATGCATATGTGTATGCATATGCGTATGTATAGATACATTTATCATGCCCTTTTAGACTATGGAAGTGGTTTTCTTAGTTTTTTCATAAGTAGGCCATGTTTATTTCCTCCTCCATTGTTCTTTCCTTACATTTCCCTTATGTATAATATCCTTATTCTTGAGCTCCACTTTTTTTTTTTTATTCCTAGCTTTCCTTTGAGATCCATATAAAGTCCTAGTTTTTCAAACCCTCCTCTTCAATGCCAGCACTTTCTGTTCACTACCTTCTCTAATACTGGTTGTACTTACTTTTCTGTCTTAACCAATGGAAAATCCAGTAGTGTCTACTTTGTCTTGAGACATGTATTTTCCTGTATGCTCTCTGAACTGTTAACTAGATTGGAAGTCGTTCTGAAGAAGAGAAAATTTAAATGTTATTTTGTATTCTCCTGAAATTGATGGTGAAACAACAGTATTGATAACAGTACTGTGACAATAATGCATATCAGAGATCATGATTTCAGAGGACATACTATAACTTAACTAAGTCAGGTTGTGGTTGCCAAAGGATGGCCAAAGGAAAAAAAAAATGCAGAGTTATACTGAATGTAATTTTGTGGCTATAGGAATTTATTTTCAGACAAAAAAAATGCTGTCTTTTCCCACTGAATTCCTTAAATATTAGTGGTATTCGGAGATAATTTTAAAATATAAATACCTCTGAGAAATGATTTGGTATTAGTTTGTTACAGAACCCAGAAAAGCCCATGTTCTTTTGATCCATTTCTGTGGGTGAGACCTGTTGCTGGTGGGACCATTTCACTAGGTTATTTCAATTGAAATGTGACCCACCCCATTCAAAGTGGGTTTTAATCCCCTTACTGGAGTCCTTTTTAAGAGAATAAAGGACACACAGTAAAGCACAGAGAGCTGAGAGAATCCCAGAGAAGCTGACAGACAAGGACACACCCACAGAAGCTGAGGAATGAAGCCACTGAAACCGGAAGCTGGAAGCAACGAAACCTGGGAGAAAAGGACCAGCAGACGCTGGCCATGGGCCTTCCCATGTGACAGAGGTGTCCCGGATGCTGACAGCCTGTCTTTAGAGTTCAAGTATCATCTTGTTGATGCCTTAATTTGGCCATTTTCAAGGCGTTAGAACTGTGTTCCAGTTTGCTAATGCTGCTGTTATGCAAAATACCAGAAATGGATAGGCTTTTATACAGGGGGTTTATTTGGTTACAAATTTACGGTCCTAAGGCCATAAAAGTATCCAAACTAAGTCATCAACAAGAGTATACCTTCAATGAAGAATGGCCAATAGCGTCCAGAAAACCTCTGTTGACTGGGAAGGCACGTGGCTGGCGTCTGCTTGTCCCGTATTGTGTTTCAGCTGCTGTGTTTCAAAATGGCATCCTGTAAAATGTCTCTGGGTTTGTCTCTTTTAGCTTCTCTGGAACAATTTCTGGATAGCATCTCTTAACGTCAGCAATAGTCTGGGCCTATGATGGCTCTTTTTAAAGGACTCCAGTAAACTAATCAATACCCAGACTGAATGAGACTGAATAGGCTGGGCCACACCTCCATGGAAATAATCTAATCAAAAGTATCACCTACATTTGGGTGAGTCACAACTACATGGAAACAACCTAATCCAAATATCCCACAAGATTGGATTAAAAGATCATGGCTTCATGGGGGACATAATATATCCAAACCGGCACAAACTGTAAATATGTAAACTAATAAATCCCCATTGTAAAAGCCAACCCATTTCTGCTATATTGCATTCAGTAGCTTTAGCAAATCAAAACAGATACCTTATGTTAATTATAAAGAAAATGTAAATTACATACACACATATACACACATACACGCAACTTGATTCATAATAGACATTTGATTACAACAAAACAAATGATGAAAATTGATTTGACTTTGGAATCAGACTATGTTCCATCACTTACAAGCTGAATAAACTGGGCAAATTACAAATACCTGAAGCACTTTTTCTTTATTTTCAAAATGAAAGTATTACCCGTTGCACAGGATTGATGGAGCTGTAATGCCATCAATATGCTTTAGTGTGTACTTTTTCCTTCTTTATTTCTATCATTCTCAACTAATAGGCTGACTTTTTATCACTGACTAGATCATTGAAGTAGGTGAGAAATATATTAGGTAGACAGCTCCAGGCTTTCCCTGATTTAACTCAAATTTATGAATTTTTAATCTAAAGAAATGGAAAAACATTATTTCTCTGAATTATCTAATCTTATACCTCTTCTTTATTTTGGCTTGAATTCTCTAGCATAGATTTTGTGGGAAAATTAGTCTCAATCACTTAAGATTATAGACAAGAATAGCAATACGAGCAAACGTGCATGAACTAATTATCCTCTGAAATTGGAAGGTCATTTTTGCATAGGCAGGACATACTCGGAATAATGGACTGAGGATTAGAATTGTGATCATTTGAATTGTTTGATTCATCAAGATACCCTTCACCTGTTTCCAAGTAATTTTCTCTATAACTTTATTTCTGAATTTCTCTTACACCATGGTTTCTAGTCTTATTTCTTTCTATGTGCATTTTGTAACTTTTGATAAGTAAACATTCTACTTATAAGTCAGTTACTTCATAATGAATGTTTTCATCCATTCAGTCAATAAATTAAGCAAATGCCTCCTCATTGTAGCAAAATAAAAGAAGTGAACACCTAATAGGGTTAAGTATTTATTGAACTAATAGGTAAATAAAGATAGCATTCTTGGTGTGAAAGATATGAGTAAGAGCTCATACACAGTGTGCCAGTTTCAGAAGTAAATAGGCAGGTAGGTACAAATAAAAACAATATTTATATTGCAAAGAATTAGTGATCTGTGGTATCATTATGAATGGATTTATAACATTTAGAATTTAATAGTTAATCAAATACACTGCAACATATTGTGAAATTAGTATGTTAGGAACCATCATAGTTTGCCTAATCTTAAGTAATAAATAGGCAAAGAATAAGAGATAATCAAGTATAATCTTTCTGATCATCAAATATATATTTCCTTATATAGATGTTCACTACTGTATCCCCAGAACCTAGAAGAGTGGCTGGCATAAAGATACTCAATAAATAATTTAACTGTTCAATGGATGATGGAAATAGGACAAATGAGGTCTATAGAGTGAAGTCATTGTAATGAAAGATAAGCAAAATGCAATTGTGGAGATTTATATCACATAATGTAAAGGATGCTAGATTTCATTGCTGAAAATTTTTATTTAGAAAAAAATCATTAAAATACTATTTTATATGACTTCCAATTATTCAATTCAGCCAATATTGACTGATCATAATCTATGAGCAATCAAAATTCTGATCGCAGTAGTTTAATAGTGAAGAATAGGAGATTACATAAGGGGGAAGAAACCCTATAATAAAAGTGTGTTAGGGGGCTGTTCCAGCCCCATTGTGCTGCCTTTTCCTGGGACCCACAAATGCATCCTGTGCTCAGGACCAGGTATGTCAACCTGGTGGGACAAAACACGAACCTCTAGTAGATAAGGGGACTGTGGGAACATTCTTTCCCCTATTGTCCTGAGCTGAACATACGTAAATATTCACTGGTGACAGTCTGACTCTGTGGACATGTTTTATGACTCCCAGTTCACACGCTGGTAGTGTATCTGTTCCTAGCAGGTTGGAATGGGGTTTCTCCACTGCAGCAGCATATGACACAGCCTAGAACAGCTCCCTGCAGTGACCTCTGATGAGATCCCAGGTAGCACTTTCTTTTACATCAATGACATAATTATTTCAGGGGCTGACAATTTTTTTTTTTTATTAAATTCAGTTTTATTGAAATACATTCACACACCATACAATCATCCATGATATACAATCCACTGTCCACAGGATGATAACATAGTTATGTGTTCATCACCACAATCTATCTCTGAACATTTTCCTTACATCAGAAAGAACCAGAACAAGAATAAAAAATAAAAGTGAAAAACAACACCCACATCATCCCCCCATCCCACCCCATTTGTCCTTTAGTTTTTATCCCCATTCCTCCACTCATCCATACACTAGATAAAGGGGGTGTGATCCACAAGGTCTTCACAATCACACTGTCACCCCTTGTAATCTACATTATTATATAATTGTCTTCAGGAGTCCAGACTGCTGGGTTGGAGTTTGGTAGTTTCAGGTATTTACTTCTAGCTATTCCAATACATTAAAGCCTAAGAGGTGTTATCTATATAGTGCATAAGAATGTCCACCAGAGTGACCTCTCGACTCCATTTGGAATCTCTCAGAGGGGCTGACAATTTAAATGTTAGAAACAGTTGCCAATTTTTGGTGCAGAACTGCAGTGTATTTTTAAGTATGTTTTAAAATTATGTACATAATGTCAATATATGACAACATAATATTGTCTTTCTAAAGGAACTCATTGGATCTACCCAATAGGCATTTCTTTATTTGAATTCAATAGTTCTGAAACCCAAGTTCACAAATGTCTTATAAAAGTCATCTGTTAACTCAAAAGTCACAGCTACTTGAAGGTAGATTTTTATTGACTTATGTGACTGCATAATTTCAGGAGTTAATGCTAATTCCAACCTATGTGAGGTTACACATTCATTATCTCCTTCATCAATGAAGGATAAAACAAAACTAATTGTGGTTTTTTCAAGATATGTTAGTTGTTTGGGGAAAAAGTGATGGTTTCTACAAATTATTGCAAGCATAGTGAAAGGAAAAGCAACCAGTCAAATTGAAGATGAGTTTCTGGAGAAAAATATTTTGAATTCAAGGACATTTACCATGTTTTACTTTTTAAAGATTGTTTGCTGAGTGTTTTTTTGACAAATGAAAACAGTGTGGGCATTTGAAGTTACACTCTGGAAGCCCAAGAGATTTAAAAAAAAAAAAATGTCTTTTAAAAATGAATCCATGATTTTCATTGTTATGCAACTATGGTGATATATATTAGAAAACACAAGATTTGAATAAAGATCTGACTCTACTTGGGTGACTGAGATCAAGTCACTTAGTTCATGAGAAATAGGTTTCTTCAATTCTATGGTGAGGTGTTTAATACTAGTGTTCTATCTTGTAGGTAAAAATTAAATTAGAAAAGTTGTATAAAATAATTTTGAACAGAGTATAGATGCTACATATCTGTTGTTTTCTTGTTCTTTCCCTTCTTTTTCTAGTTCCCTTTTTCCCCTAAGTTGCCAATATTGTTATAAATCACAAGGATAAGTAGTTATTGATATTCTTACATTGACTTCAGAAGTGTGGATTCTGAATTTAATAGAAACTTAACTTTACAAACTCACTTTTAAAATGAAATTCTTCATTTTGAAAGACACATATGCTTATGGTAAATGCAAACTCTGTAGAAGGTGGTAGATTGAATCGTGCCTTGTAGACATAGCCATCCTTAATCATTTCACTTTTTTTAAATTGGAACTATTCAATGCATTTAAAACATCTATATAGGCAAATATTGATATATATATATATATCAATATACATATCAATATGTATATCGATATGTATATTGATAGATATATAGATATATACATATATTCTGTATATATATCTACATCATTAGCTGTATCTACTTTTCTTTGCATAATAGATCATACCGGTATTTAATTCTTTTTTTTTTTTTTTAACCTTTACAATATATGTTGTCTAGTTCTACATATGAACACTGCCTTAGTTTGCCAGGGCTGCTATGGCAAATATGAGAAACTGGTTGGCTTAAACAACAGGAATTTATCTCTCTTGGGTTTGGAGGCTAGAAGTCCAATATCATGGTATTAGCTGAGCTTGCTTTCTCATGGAGTCCGTAGCCTTCCAGCAATCCTGTGTTACATGGGGGTCTCTCTCTCTCCTTGTATCTGCTCCTCTGGTTTCCCCTGACTTCTGGCTTCTATGAGGACTCCAGTCATGTGGATTAAGGCCCACTCTGATTCATTTTGGTCTTATTAATAGGATCTTCACAGATCCTATTCACAAATAAGTCCACCCCTTAACTAACAATATCTTAAAAGATCTTATTTTTAAATGATTTCGTACCCACAGGAATGCAGATTAAGACTTGAACATGTCTTTTGTGGGAGACATGATTCAATTCCTCAGAAACACATATAAAGCTTCCTTCCTTTTTTTGATGACTGTAGTTAGTTCATTTATGGATGCACCATAATTTATTTTATAAATCTGTATTGAGAATTATTTTCACTTATTCATTACCAATTATTAGGCCAATAGGTTGACAGATATACAGATGTAGTCAAATGAGAACATCAAAAGGATAAATTTATAGATTATGAGTTACTGGATTATAAAATATGTACATTTTTAATTTGTATATATGAAAATATGCTCAAAATGGCAGCCATCATTTATGTTCCCATCAGTGGTAATAAGACTGTCATCTTAAATAAATCTTTTAGAAAATTGGATCTTTAGGTTGAAAGATGTTTTCAAACATTTTTATTTTTGTTGGTTTGCTGTACTTCTGGTTTAATTGCCATTTCTTTTTCCTTAAAACAACTACAGAAGCTATTCTTGTAGAGCCACAATAAGAGAAGAGAGATTAAGGAGAATTCAAAGGAAAGTCATTTAAATAGTTATAAGATTTTGTTACCTACCAGATACAAAGAATTTGCATAAAATTCAGAATAAGAACAGTCAGTAGATTGAATTCATTCTATTTTTTTAGAGTGTTTTTAGCAATTCAAGGCATCTTCCATTTCCAAATAAATTTGATAACTAGCTTTTCCAAGTCTGCAAAGTAGGTTGTTGGAATTTTGATTGGGATTGCATTGAATTTGTAGATGAGTTTGGGTAGAATTGACATCTTAATGACATTTAGCCTTCCTATCCACGAACATGGAATATTTTTCCATCTTCCCCTTCTATTTCTTTTAGTAGAGTTATGTAGTTTTCTTTGTATAGGTCTTTTACGTCTTTGGTTAAGTTTATTCCTAGGTACTTGATTTTTTTAGTTGCTATTGAAAATGGTATCCTTTTCTTGAGTGTCTCTTCAGTTTGTTCCTTTCTAGCATATAGAAACATTACTGACTTACGTGCATTAATCTTGTATCCCGCTACTTTGCTAAATTTGTTTATTAGCTCTAGTAGCTGTATCGTCAATTTCTCAGGGTTTTCCAGGTATAAGATCATATCATCTGCAAACAATGACAGTTATACTTCTTCCTTTCCAATTTGGATGCCTTTTATTTCTTTGTCTTGCCGGATTGCCCTGGCTAGCACTTCCAGCACAATGTTGAATAACAGTGGTGACAGCGGGCATCCTTGTCTTGTTCCTGATCTTAGAGAGAAGCCTTTCAGTCTCTCACCATTGAGCACTATGCTGGCTGCAGGTTTTTCATATATGCTCTTTATCATACTGAGGAAATTTTCTTCAATTCCTACCTTTTAAAGTGTTTTTATCAAAAAGGGATGTTGGATTTTGTCTATTGAGATGATCATTTGATTTTTCTCTTTTGATTTGTTAAAGTGCTGTAATACATTGATTTTTCTTATGTTGAACCATCCTTACATGCCTGGAATGAACCCCACTTGGTCATGTGTATGATTTTTTTCATGAGTCTTTGGATTTGATTGGCAAGTATTTTGTTGAGAATTTTTGCATCTATATTCATTAGGGAGACTGGCCTATAGTTTTCCTATTTTGTAGCATCTTTGCCTGGTTTGGGTATTAGATTGATGTTAGCCTCATAAAATGTGTTAGGTAGTGTTCCATTTTTTTTGATGTTTTGAAAGAGTTTAAGTAAGATTGGTGTCAGTTCTTTTTGGAAAGTTTGGTAGAATTCCCCTGTGAAGCCATCTGGCCCTGGGCATTTATTTGTGGGAAGCTTTTTGATGACTGATTGGATCTCTTTGCTTGTGATGGGTTGATTGAGGTCTTCTGTTTCTTCTCTGGTCAGTCTAGGTTGTTCATAGGTTTCCAGGAAATTGTCGATTTCTTCTACATTATCCATTTTTTGGCATACAGTTGTTCATAGTATCCTCTTATAATCTTTTTAATTTCTTTGGGATCCGCAGTAATGTCACCTTTCTCACTCATTAATTTGTTTATATTGATCTTCTCTCTTTTTGATTTTGTCAGTCTAGCTAGGGTCTTGTCAATCTTGTTGATCTTCTCAAAGAACCAACTTTTGGTGTGATTCTCTCTATTGTTTTTTTGTTCTCTCTGTCATTTATTTCTGCTTTAATCCTTGTTATTTCTTTTCTTCTACTTGGTTTAGGATTGGTTTGCTGTTCATTTTCTAGCTTTATCAGTTGCTCCATTAGTTCTTTGGTTTTAGCTCTTTCTTCCTTTTTGATGTATGCATTTAGTGCTATAAATTTCCCCCTCAGTACCGCTTTTGCTGCATCCCATAGGTTTTGATATGTTGTGTTCTCATTTTCATTCATCTCTATATATTTAGCTATTTCTCTTGCTATTTCTTCAACCCACTGATTATTTAGGAGTGTGTAGTTTAGCCTCCAGTTATTTGTGAATTTTCTAAGTCTCTGATGGTTAATGACTTCTAATTGTATTCCATTGTGGTCAGAGAATGTGCTTTGAATAATTTCAATTTTTTTAAATTTGGTCAACAGTTTCTTTTATTTCCATAAGATCATCTATTTTTTTATTTACTCTTGCAATTTCTTCTTTATGCTCTTCTGGGGTCTTCTTTGTGTCCTTTATATCCTGTGCCATGGTCTTGTTGTTTGTCTTAGTTCTTTGATTAATTGCTCCAAGTACTGTGTCTTCTCTGACCTTTTGATTTGGGTTTTTGGGTTTGGGTTATCCATATCATGTGATTTTTTCATATGCTTTAAAGTTTTCTGTTTTTGGCTTCTTGGCATTTGCTTAACTTGATAGGGTTCTTTTAGGATATGTTGGCTAATTCAAACACGTATGTCCAATTTGTGAGATCTGCAGCTTTGTGGATTACACTTTCTCTAACTAACAAGCAGGTCACCTCTTTGAGCCACCTTTCCCCTCAAGCCAGTTCTCCCCAGCTTTGTCTTTCTGGTGAGTGGGGGTGTGAGTCTTGTGGGGTCCTATTGGTGCACCAAGTTTGCATGTGTAATTGGTGCTTCCTGTCCTGAATGTGGGGCATGTGTCTGAGTGGTTAGGGAGGGAGGATGGCTTTAATAATCAAATCTTCCAGGTGTTCTTGGGGATTTAAAGCTGTGGCAATAGTCTAATCCTTCAGTTCAGTCTCGCCACAGTTTGTCTCTGCCACTGACCCGCAAGTCCTTGGTATTGGCGTATGGTCCCTGGGACTTGCAAGTGGGTCCCTCTTCCAAGCTGTGCCCTCCTAGGTCCCCTGCTGAGGGAAGACTGTACTATGCCACAGGTGAGCACCGCCCCCCAAGGGAATTTCTGGGCTGCAGGGCTGTGCAGGGGTGTTCCCAGTCTGCAGAAAGGATGGCTGAAGGGGGTGTGTTAATTTCCCCTTTTCACACAGCTCCACTTTCCAGGCTCTGGGACAATTAGTTGCAGGTGCTCGAAAGGCTGTTGTCCAAGCCCTATGTTGTGGTGTGTGCACATGCTGTTGGAAACACTTCCCATCACACTGGGTTGTTTGGGGCAGCTCTGGGCTGTGGCACTGGTGCCGGGCAGGAGCGTTCCCAGCCCTCCGGGAAGATTACTGTAAGGGGACATCCCCCTTTTCTTGGGGTGTTGTGGTGTTTAGCGAATTTTCTTAGCCGCTAGACTTATTGCTTTGTCTCTCAGAGTTATCTTAGCTCTGCTGTTGCCTGGGCCCAAATTGTGAGTCTTTTAGGCTTTCTGTAATGGGAGATTTTGCTGATCTCAGCTGTTCCATGCATTTGTGATTGTTGTATGAAGTATGTCCAAAGTCAAATTGCTCTGTGGTGTCCAGTCCACGCAGTTCCTGGCTTTCTACCGAGTGGTCTGGAGGAATAACTAAAACCTACACCTCACCACTCTGCCATCTTGCCCCGCCTCCTCTGAATTCATTCTATTGGTGAAACACCCTGAAAGATGGATTGCAGGTCAGACAAAACTGAGACAGTCTAGGAAGCAGGGGCCATGAGCTCATGTCTCTCTCTCTCTCTCTCTCTCTCTCTCTCTCTCTCTGCCTCTTTTTAAGGAATAAGTTCTCTCTTATAGTGGAAATAAAATAATCCTCAGTAATTTATGAGTGTTGAGGTGAATCAAAATATGAAAGTAATTTGCAGCCTCAGCCCCTGAAATGATAACCACAGTCTGCTTGGGATGGTATACTTTTTACTTTGTAGTTAAGTGCTTTTAAGTCAAGGAATATTTAACATTAATTACAGAGAAATTGAAATAAATAAAAACCTAGTATTCACGTTACTATTACTTCAGTAAATTTGTGTGTAATGGGTTATTACTAATATTTAAGATAATCTATCATAGTAGAATTACTATACAGATAAGCAGAGTATAGTGAAATAATTATCACAATGAAATGGTTAACTTAAGTAGTGATTTACATTGAAAAATAAAAGTAAATTTGTATATAAACTTTATAGTGATTAGGAAAAATTGGTATATTTTTACCTGTTATATTTATTTTATATGCAGGAGTTAATTACAAGAGCCATATATTTGAGAAAGTTTCATTTGTTTGAAAATAAGTGAGAACTTAAAATGAACCTCAAATATATTACGTCTGCAGATTCAATTAAATATTTGAATAAATCTTAAAAATTATGAAATATTATTACCGAGCAAGGGCTCATGCACGATGTACACAGAAGTCAGTGCCATGACAGTGGGATTTTGAGAAAAGAAAGAGCTTCAGTGCAAGTCAACTGGCATGGAGACAAGAGCCCTGCCCCCCCGCCCCAAATCTGCCTTCCCCAGTCTACAGAATTTAAGGTTTTTATGGGAAGCCACTCAGTTAACATAAGTTAACAACTACAATATGAAGTAAAGAAATGGAAATAAGCTAAAGTAACTATTACAATAACAAGTATAAACAATTACAACATCATGTAAAGGAATGGAAGAGTGCTAAAATAACCATTACAATAACAAATAAAACCACTGTAGTCAGTGGCTACAATCTCTCTTAAATACAGTTGGGTTTTCTATGATTTATGAATACAGTATTGTAAAATTCATAAATTTAAAACTTAAGGAAAAGTAGAATTTCACTATTATTTCAATATTCACTATTTTTGAACTCAAAAGCTTTCCTGAAAAACAAACAAACAAACACTCAATAGACTTTCTTATTAGGTTGTTGGATTCTTTTTTTCCATACGTTTAATCCATTTTTTTAGTTCTGTGAATCACGCATTCAGAGCATTGGCTTTCCGGAGCCTATACCTTCTGAGGAAAGAATGCCAGGTACCCTTACTCCCTGTCAGATGGACTCAGGGATAAACAGATTAGTGATACTCGCTAGGATGAAGAGACCATAAATACAAAGTGTACGTTGTTATGTGGCCCTGGCTAAAGGATTACTCTTGTGAATAAATTTGGAGACGATGGATTTGTGAGACATGACTCCCTAAAAAATACCACATAAACTATGTGAGTTTCTGATGTATAAAATGTAGATCTTTTATGACTCAACGCTACCCTGTGTGACGCAGCCCCACAAAACCTCACCGGTGGCTGTCACCCAAGAATTTTTCCCAGAGAACTCATGTCAGAGGTGAGAAGGAGGTGCCTGAGGAGGTTCAAATGTCCAGAACTTTTGGCTTTTTCTGTGCTTCTTTATTACGTGTATCTTTGAAGTTATTAAGAAACCTTGAGCTAGGATAAGTGTTTTGGTTCATGTGGGTCTGATTTGGTGATCTGATTTGGTGTTAGCATACTAATTCATTTTAAATATCTTTTCGGATACTATTACGTTGGTTCACTGACTTTTCTGTGTTGCAATTATGTGGGCCAGTGAAACTGCCCTTTGCTAGCTTCAGAACTAAAAGAAAGGGTGAAATTAAAAAATGAAAGTAGGTGTTTCTTTTACTAAAGAAAGGGACTGTGGACAAATCTCATGATTCGTGGTAAAAAGCCCTGTCTCCTTTGGAGTGGAATCTGAGCAAAACCACTTAACTTCAGTGTTACCTTATTTTTTTGCTCACAGCTATGTTTTTAAGACAGAGCTAAGTTTGTGCATTCATTTCATCTTCTGCTTTTGATACCTGCATGGTGTTACACAGTGCATATTTACCACTTTTTACATCTCCGTTTCCTTAGTGATGGCCACTTAGGCTGCATCCAAAAACTACCAGCTGCTATGAAGAGCCTCACCCATGTCCCCTTACAGACCCATGTGGCACCAGGAAAATAGTAACAGTAGTGCTGGGTGTCCACACAGATCAATGCTTAATTTGAGAAAGAACCGTCTGATGTTCTCAAAACCAGCTGAATGTGTCCTAATTCCCAATAGCTGTCATAATTTACACTTCTATTTTCTTCCTAAATAAATGTATTTAAATATATTTTGTGCCTTCAACTCATTTCTCAGCATTTATTTTGGGTATGATAATATTACCTCTTTATGTAGAAGGTAAAATCAGCCTTTTATAATTACACTGTGACTGATTAGCTTTGCTATTAAATATACAGGTACATATTTACATACATATCTGTTATATATAAATATATTACAGCTTCTATTGACCTCTGATCATGCATTATTAATGCTTGAACTTGTTATGTAACAATCTAAATAAATTTGTAAGCAGTTTTAATTTCAGACTATATATTTTTTTCAACAGAAGCTAAATAGTGTAGACGAATCTAGTCATCCCAGGATATAATTATGTATTTTTCAATTGACTTGTAAAAGAAAAAAAAATGAAAGTATTAAAGTATAAGAGGCATTATATCATAGTGGCTCAAGGCTTAGTCTCTGGAAGTAGACCAAAGTTTACTGACTGATACTGCTATTTAACTTAACTTTTTAGATCTGTTTCCTCATTTTTAAAGGGTCACCAATTTCATACAATGTCTTTGAGGTTTAAATGAGGTAATGCATGTCCAAATCTTTGTACAGTGCCCTTCTAATAGTTAGACCTGATAGATATGTGGGGAAATAAATCTCCCTAGAGACTTGACTGTCTGTAGAGAAGCTCCTCCTGAGCCATGGAAATAGAGAATGTTTGCTTTAACCTCCCCAACACACATTTTACTTTTCACATGTCCTAGGATTTGAGCTGCATCATTTGTTTTTCTAATGGATAGACTCTAAGGAAGTTCTCAGAAGGGGGAAGGAACAGCTGCCTACCACTTTTGTATAAACTCCCAGATTTGCATTTTAGGTGTTCCTGGTTTGCAGTATTATGTGCAGGGTCATTGGCTCTTGGTGTTGCCCCAGGAGGTAAGAATTTAGCACAAGGTACCCGTGAAGTTATCATTTGCTTATAAGTATATGCATTAATGATAGTATTAATAAACATGAATATTAAAACCTAACAATATGGAAGGCAGAAAGAAGATGATCATTGATTAAATTTAATGTTGGAAAAGGTCTTTGATATAAGGCATCTTTGTTCTGGCTTCTAAAAACAAAGGAGATTGCAAGAGGACTGTCCAGGAGATGAATGCACTCAGGTAGATTTAGGGAAATCAATTATCAGATCATTAGCTTTAATATAGTCTTTTTCTTAAAATCAGTCCACCAGAGAACATCCCCATGGAGCACGAGTTCTTTGCTGTGGTCTCCCCTTGCAGTCTTATTCCATTGAAGAAAGGCATGGCTTCCGCCATCAGAAATGGTCTTTTACTGCCTAGGATTAAAAACTTTATGGGTACAAAAGAGGGGGTGCACGTATTCAGGATAATAGGTCCAACGACAGCAAGTCTCATATTAGAGCAAAACATAAAAGCAGTAACATCATTAATATTATTAGCTGGCATTGTTTCCCCTCCAAGTGACAAACATATAACAAATTTCCTTGCCTTACCTGTTCATCAGTCTATGTATCTTTACTTTTTTTTTTTTTTTTTTCTTTCTTTGGAATCTGAGAATTGAAATTTAGAAGTGAGATGGTTGTCATGACGATACTTATTTTTATTTGAATTTAAATTCAATGTCAGGTTTTCTGTCAAAATCAAGTCTGAGTGGCTGATAATTTTTGCCTGTAGGATCTAGCTTTGCCAATTAGATAATCTGGTGGACAGTTCCCTTAAATGGAATGAAATAAATAGGCAGTGACAATGTTTGGACAAAAATATGTTTAACACACATGTACAATATAAAATATGGAAGATATTTTATTTGCAGCTATTTAAACTTTTTGAATGTTTGGATATTAACCAAAAATGTGCAAATGAGTATATTTTCAAAACTATTTCAGAGCTGATAGCCCAGATGCTAAAAATACTGTTTAAGATCTTTTCTACTTCCATAATTTACTAGAGATGAAACTCAGGCCTTTAAAGTTTTTGTGATTTTTATTATAAATGAAAAGCCAACCACTGGATCTCAAGTTTTCTGGCTGTAATTAATATATTTCACATTATATGCTCATGCTACTGGCATAAAAAAATATTTGATAGAATACACATAATCGGGATGGTTTGGAGATGGGGAATGGAGAATTAAGGCTTAAGATGCACAGGGTTCCTATTTAGATAAGGAAATATTTTGGTAAAAGATGGTGATGGTAGCACATTGTGAACATAATTAACAGCACTGAAATAAATATATCTGAATGTGGGTAACAGGGAGTGTTGGGTTGTATATATGATAAGAGAATAAAATTTTTAAAAATCCATTACATAAATAGCCCTGAGTTAAACTGTGAACTATGGTTAATAGTACAGTTATAAAAATGTGCTTTCCTCAATTTTAACAAATGTTCTACAGCAATGCAAGGTGTTAATAATAGGGTGGTATGTGGGAATCCTGTATTTTATGCATGATCTGTAAATCCACAACTTCTAATAATGAAAAAAGGTTTTAAATATGTCCCAATTATTTTTGCTGCTAGTAAATTACCCCCAAATTAGTGGTATAAAACAATAATCATATTATTTTGCTCATGGTTTGGGAAGAGTTTGGCAGGATTTGCAGTCAACACTCAAAATGCTGTGGCCATCTGAAGTCCCACCTTCCACTCAGGCACACCCGTAAGACAGGCATTTGATGGTTATCCATTATACTAGATTTCCTGCTAGACGCGAGAGACTGCACGTGGCCTCTCAAGCTTGGCACTTACAGCGTCGTCGGACTTCTTATACTAAGGCTGGCTTGTCTCAGAGAGAGTCTCCCAAGAGAACTGGGTGGAAGCTGCGTGGCCTTTTCAGATCTAGTCTCAAAAGTCGCCCAGCATCATATTGATGCATCCTATTGATCAAAACGGTCAGAAGCTCATCCTGATTCAAAGGGAGGGAATGTAGACCCCTGCTCTCAGTCAGGAAGTCACGAGGAATTAGTGATCATACTCTCACACACACACAAAGTGACATGTTTATATGTAAGGGATGGTTTGTAACATCTGTGCCAAAAGCCTCAGACAATCTTTCTTAGAAAATGTGGTCTATTAAAGACCAGTAGACCTCAGATGTCCTCAGCAAAACAAACAAACAAAAACAAACAAACAAAAAAAAGTAAATTTTGCTTTACTTGGTGCTAATTCTTAATACTCACACTTTATTAATTCTTTATTAATGTTGGATGAGCCACCCGTTTGTTCTGGTTCCAACAATATAGCTAAAAGATGTTTTTTTTAATAAAATATCTAAAACGGCATAGTTACACAAAAGTTCTTCAACTTGATTTTTTAGAAGTTGAGGTTTTTAAATATATGTAAATCATATACTATCTGCTGGTAATATTTCCCAAGAGTCATTCAAGATCTGTATGTGAATTGTCACATACCTCATGAGGGAAAAAAAAACCAAAGAAACATTAAATCAAAGACCACTGGCTTTCAAACTATTCTCCCCTCATTTGATCCAGGTTTATTTGTCAAAAACAACTGAATTAAATCAACATGGTGACAAACATTATGTGATGTTTATTTTACTATTAAAATGTAATTTTTAGAAAGCAAAAATATCTGATATGAATAGTATTGGAAAGAAAAAATCCTTTGAGAGTTTTATGTAAGAAAAATTAATTAGTTTTAAGGCAACCAGAGAAAATAGCTGCTGTCTAAATAAGTTACTGAATAAAAATTGAGCATAAATTAGATTTAAAATGTGTCATTATGCTAACATGTAACCAATAGTAAAATTATATAAACTTCAGACTCTAGGCATTTCATGTCATTGTCTTCCAACCTGAAAGAATTAAATCGCAATTTATATAAAATAACCAACAAATTAAACCTCTAAGTAATTCATCTAAGTTACATGTTTCTGATATATATAAATATCTGGAGGGGAGAAAATTACAGAACACATGTAAGAAACTTAACCATTTAGAAAACGTGAAGATATTTGGTAAACATTTTGAGAAAGCTAAATTGCTTTATGTCCTCGTAATAAAGCAGCATACAATAGGTATAACTATTCTGTTACAATGCTTTTAAGAATGTTATTTTTTACATGTAATTGTATGAAAATATCAAGCACAAATTGAGCCTGTCTTAAACAAATATGTTAAAATTTGTCATATTGATAGGGAACTCTTTGCACAAAGTCTGATGATAGTGAAGTCAAGGTCAGATTTTAATTGCTGCGTAGAATATTATTTTCATGTCCACAAAATGTTCTTTTATATCCAGGGATTTTTTAATGATCATAAAGGTATCCAGGTGACAATCTAAGAATCAAAGAATGCATTTCTTTCATTTCTACTAGGAAAACAACTTAAAGGATTTGCTGCTGACAAAATTAATTATCCTCAAACATAATCTTCATTTTAAAGTTACACAGCCTGTCACTTGGCAGTCATACTTGGGCATAGTAATATAATACTTTTTTTAAATGAAGTGAGATATTCTCATTTTCCTTAGTTCATGATGTTTGCTTCTCACTGTCAGTTTTGACTTTTTCTGAATTCATTTGGCGATGATAGTCTTATTGGGGAGGATTTGTCAGAGAGAGAAAGGCTTTATCTAATTCAAAGAGTTTATTTTACATATCAAGAGGCAATCCCAGTGAACTCAGACTAGAGATTTTTATCAAAGAGGACTCTACATAACAGGCCTGGCTCTTTGTTTCTTACAAATAATATTCCAATTTTATTTAGGGAGGTGGCTAACCCTGTTCCAGACATTAGGTCATTATGGTCTCAACCAGTCATGGCCACTGCTGCCTCTTTGCCACATCATTTCCCCAGTTCCTTTTGGGGTCGGTTGCATGTGACCTGATGCAGTCCAGTCCAGTGATGTAGAGGGAAAATTGTTGGTTAGGTTTAGGTAAAAAGAAAGTCCTTCTAGCTCATAACACTCTGATTTCCTGCTTTGGAATGTGATTGCCTGTGGAAATTCTCCTAATGAGGCCAGATGCTTAAGAAAAGCCAACACTTTGAGGCAGACCAGAAAGATGAGGGGAACACACCAGCGAGGACCCAACACCAGAAATCTTAGGTGAAAAAAAAAATGAACAAACCTTTATTTATGTCATCGTTACATGGGTTTCCCTTAGTAGTAACTGAACACGTTTCTAATTCAGCCCTCAAAGGAAAGACCCGAAAATATGGAATTGAGTGTTGTGCAGGAAAGTAAAAAAAAAAAAGGTGTATCCTAAAGTCTACTTTATTCAAGAGGTGCCTGTGGAAAAAAGATAGTTACCATTATATGACTGATAGATTTGGAGTTCCAGTTTTCTGCCATGCCACTTGTTAATTTATTTTTTCCTAGACCAAAAGGGTAAGAAAACTGGTGTCCTGGCCCAAGAGGGCTTTTGTAGCCAAAGGACTAAAGAAAGCACTGGACATGTTCCGAGACATGAACTTTTATTATAGGGCTTACCTACAGGGTAGGTAAATTAAGTTATGTTGCCCTGAAATCAGGAGATTCTCTGAATGGATTCAGGAGCTGCTCTGAATGGCGGCATGTTCAGAGCACAATGTGGAAATAGTCCACACTTTGGGGGGGGGGGCTGAATAAGCTGGTTATAAGGGCTTGACATTCCAATGGGTATGACAGCATAAGGCAGGGAGTGAGGTCGTGCAATGTAGGGAGGGGTTGACTGTAATCAACAGGGAGGAGGGGAGGATTATAGATTATCTTGCAGATAACTATCTCCGGGAGTCTCAGGGAGGAGGTAGTTTTGGGTATAGATTACATTTAGCACTTGACATTACAAGGAGAATAGGTCAAACCTTAACTATCCTAGGTCAAGCAGACTTCTGTGTGCAGTCTTCAAGGCACTTGGGGGTCCGGGGCTCCCACAACTGGTAGGGCTTTATGTTAAGGATGGTGCCTTCCTACTCAAGACCATTTGAACTGCTTCAGGGCAGAGGCTGTGAGCTAAGGGCTAGAGAGTGGCAGAGCATAGCACCCAATGAGAAAAATGCAAAAATCAGATGTGTAGACTTTCTAGACCAGATGTTTGGCTTCAACCTTTCAAATTGACCAGAAGCAAGTATTTGGGAACCTCAACAAATCATAGAGAAAACAATGATGGTCAAAAAACTAAAGTCTGAACAGCAAACAAATGTGGGTGTTGACCACTTAAATCTACCTTAAGCTTCCAAACCGGCACCATCAGGCAGTGGAAACTGGAGAAGCCCCATGTGTGGAATCCTAATTGTCAATTAACATATGACCATGGAGGACAATGAACAAAGAGTTCTCTCATCCCCAAATGTGTTTCCTTATTTAGCAATCCAAGCGGCCAGCCCCTCAGGAATGGTTCTCCATGTCACCCCATGGGGCAAGCAACCCAGACTGGCTGAAGTGCTTGGTGGAGAATGGACATGACAAGTAATTACAGTCTCAGCACTGGTTGCTCTACTGGGGACTAGAGCTGAGTTTTCTTGCTTCTTTTCATGTTTTTAGAATAGGAGTTAAAAAATATTTTCTATAAAGAGCTATATGAGGTAAATATTTTAGGCCTTATGGATTACCTACCATATCTATCACATATTTTTTTGTTTTACAATCTTTAATCATGTCAAAATCATAGCTACAATCATGTCAAATCATGTCAAATCATGTCAAATCATGTCAAATCATGTCAAATCATGTCAAAATCATAGCTATACAATCTTTAATCATGTCAAAATCATAGCTACAATCATGTCAAAATCATAGCTCAGAGACAAATAAAAACTAGCCTGTGGCTGGATTTAGCTAGGGCCATAGTTTGCTGATCCTTGTTCTAGAAAATTACAACCAGACAAAACTTGAAAGAATTGGATGTTTCTTCCCCTCTCAGGGAGAAAAATAAAGGCATCTTACCTCACATTGAGACTGCATTATCTTAAGAGAATGCAAGTAGATCTGACTTATGCAAAATATAGACTGTGCCAGATTCAGTTTATGCATTGGCCCAAGTTCATGCACCTTCCTTGCTTTCTGGCCAGAATGTGCCTGACAAAAGATAACACTGATCTTGTGTTGGTTGGCTGAGCAGATACCCTTCCCGTCGCTGCTGCTATTGACACAGATGCCACAGCTACTGTTGCTTTCATTCTCTTGTGCCATCCATCGGCAAAACCTAACTCAGTTTTAACTTATGTGCTGTGCACCATGAACATCTTACATCCCACTGAGTACCTTCTTGTAGTTTCCCTGTAGAAGCCTTTCAAGAGTGGATGGTGGGCTTGTCATGAAGCTGTAGCTAGCATGTTAACAAATTATGTTTCCTTCTTTCCTTGCCCTTCCTTGTCCCTTCATCCTTGCTTCCTTGGGTTTGAACACTCCCCAGTAAATGATCACCTAAACATTTTATTTATATTCTGTGTTCTAGAGTACCTAAGTTAAAATCACAGTCAAAATCATCCCTAATTGATTCAAGTCATACTGAAGAGAGAAACAAGGATAGACTTAATGGGCACATCCAATCCAGTGAACAGAAGTCTGCAGTGAGAAGGAAAGATGCAAAGTCACATGCCAGTGTTCTCAATTCTGCCCACTTCTCTTCAGGCAGCTCCCTAAGTTGCAGAGAGGAGAAACTCACAAGTTGTCTCAGAGGAATGCCAGAAAATAGGGGGCCTGAGGGTGCCACTTATATTTCTGAACACTGGAAGGAAACTGTCCTGCAAATTTCCCCAAGTCACAATGTAGCAGTCAAAGCATGGTATTTTTAGGCAAACAGAAGTCCTGAAGTTGCCCCCTACCCCCCACCACTGCTTAACTTGTAAGATAGCCAGATGTTTCTGCCTGCCTGTCATATGAAGCTGAGGGGAGAGCCCAGGGATCATCCTCCAGGGCTGACAGGTGAGGGCCAGTACGGGCTTTCGTAGAGGACACTGGAGAGTCCCAACTGGGGCAAGAGCAAAAGACGAGTGCACGGCTACAGGAAGTGACCGCGACCCCTCAAGATTACAAAGGTTACAGGCCTACACTGAGATGACAAATGCTTTTAAAAAGTCCATACTTTCAGTTTTGATTATGTGTTGCATACTTCTTGCAGACAGTGTGAATGATCTCAGAAGGTCTGGGATTTAAGAGGTTCCCCAATATTAGAAAAATGTTAATAGCTCATATTCTGTAAT
This sequence comes from Choloepus didactylus, assembly GCF_015220235.1. Classification (NCBI taxonomy): domain Eukaryota; kingdom Metazoa; phylum Chordata; class Mammalia; order Pilosa; family Megalonychidae; genus Choloepus; species Choloepus didactylus. The sequence goes on from NC_051322.1 coordinate 14,556,113, forward strand.
GAATATTATTGAATTAAGTTGACAAGTATAGCTTCAGTAATTTTCTATTTCTCTCAATTTTCCAAAAAAAATTTTCAGAAAGCATTGTTTATGTCTATTTTGATTACTGTGCTTTTATATAGGAAGAATTTTCTTTGGTTTTCTGGGTAGACACTCAATACCATTATATTATATTTAAACAAAATGTGTTAAGGACCATGTGACAGAACAAAAGCCACCCAAAGTCAGTGAGAGACAAGACAAGTAAGCATTTCTGAGTTATTCTTAACACAAGACAGTGTTAAAACATATAGAAGATAAAAATGAATAAAGTATGGTCTAGGAGGTATAATAATTTTTGCAAAGTGCAGCCAGGAGTGTCTCTTTCAGTAATAGCTATTGGATTTACAAACACAATTAAGGAGAACTGCTAGGCTCATGCATCAATTGGACTTGTAGTCTTTACTGAAAACTCCCATTAGTGTCAAAAGCAAGATATAAGAGCAAGTTTTACTAACACTACTGGATTTTCTAATGTAAGTGGGGATCACAGTGAAATTTCCAGTGAATGTATCTATGTGGTAGTTTCCAAAAAATTATTATAGTGCTGTGTATCTGTAATGCTCATTCATTCATATGTTCACTTATTCATAAGAATATACCACATACTAAAGGGAAAAATACGTATGCCACATATGTTAAGAAAAGTTCTAAATATAATAAACTTTTATCTTATTTGTTCAGCTATTCCCGTTTGGTTTCATATATAAAAACAAAGTTGAAGTTTCATTTCTTTTTTTTTTTTTTTTGAAATCACTGGTTGAACATGAAGGAGGAATTGTATTTTCCAATACCTGAATACACAAAACAAAAGGAAGTGGGGAGTGAAAACGAATAATAAGAATGTCAAATCTTCACATTTAGAACTGAAAACAAATTAATCTGAAAAATAGGAAATAAATTATTCAGTATATTTAGAGGAACACAGTTAATAAGTATATTTTATAAACTTATGAAAAATAAGTAAATAAAATAATTGAATGTAAGAGATTAGACAAGTCATTCTCTGCTTTATCTGACTTAAATGCATTTAAACCAATTAAAATTGGTAGTTTTGTTCTGTTTTATGAAAGCAGTTGTTGGTTTCTTGTAAAAAAAAAAATAATAATAATAATAATAAATAATAAACATAAGTGCCTTGAGGAAGCCTTGATACTTCCTTTAAAATAGTATTATATTAATTCACTTAGCGTTACTGAAAATCTGGAAAATTCAGAAAATTTGACCTTCCTATTTGACTGTTGTTCTCATTTTTGCAAGTTTCCTTTCGGAAAAGTTTGTTCTTTTGAATGAGCTATTCTCCTTTTTCCTTCATTTTTGTAGCATTTTATAGCAAACATTTTATCAGATGTTTAAATTTTATGCTAATCTGCATCTGATTAAAAACAAAACTGAATTTGAAGAATCTCAGATGAGGTTTATCTTAATGTCTTATGGTGGAGAGATTAAATGGCGTGGTATTTTAATGCACATCAAGCCCTTTCAAATAAAGAGTTTGGAGAAAATAATTTCTGTGAACTTTGTGTCAGAGGTAGGCCTTGTGCAAACCTGTGAACAGAAGTCTTCTAGTGTTTCTGTGAGAAGTCCCCAGGAGAATGACTAATTTACTGTGTTGGCAAGTTTATAAACTAAGGTGCTGTACATGAACAGACCTTATATTCATTCATATATATTTGTATGACAAGTTGTTTAAAACTCTAGCTTCCTATTTATTTTCCCAAAATGAGTACACACCTTGGAACACACACCTCCTGCCCCCATATTTAAGGAATTATGTTAATTAATGAGTAGCTAATGTGCAGTGTTACAGAGTGTCACCTTATTTATGAAACTGTCCCCAACTGTGCCTCAGTGTCCCAATGTGGAGATTTCTTTCATGTGCATACACACCTCTCTTCCTGAATGTGGCAGGGTATCTTAGAAGGAACCATACGAGACTCTCAATATTCTATCTTGTTTGACCTATAAAGATGGCAATTTCATATAGCTCAATTTAAGACTAATATTATCTGGCAATGGCAATTTCTAATACTTGTTTTTTTTAATTTTTAAGAGTAAATATTTCTTCAATGCTTATTAAGTTATATAGAACTTAGCATACTTATAAGTGTTTCAACTATTGGGAGTAAGAGCCTATACTCAAATAATATAAAAATAAACTCTAGTAAATATGGCAAAGAAGCAGGAAATACGTCTTATTTGTTGTTTGTAGCACCCATAACTAAAGCAGGGCTGGCATTCATAGTAGCTGAACAAGCATATTTGAATGAATGGATGGATGAATGAGCAAATGTTTTATGGGTAGAAGTGGTTAAGGTCGCTGCTAAAATGGCCTACAAAAACTACATGTAGGCTTACTTGAGCTTTAAATTTGGAGGTAGAAACTACAAAATCTTTTCCCTTAAAACGATACCATAATCATTGATGAAACTTTATAAAATTAAAGAGGTGACCATAGCTTTTTCTTATGACTTAAGTATATTTTAAGCTATTGGGTTTATGTATTATCATTTGCTTTTTAAAGTCAATGCTCTACAACAGTGGTTTCTATCATATTTTAAAAGCAGCAGAATCCCTTCTTTATGCAAAAACCTGGTGTAATCAGCCAGTGTCTACACAAATGAAGGTCGAGTTTTTCTTGTGGAAGGTTAACTGGGAGCCTCATTTCTTCAGCTTTCTCACTGAACCCTGATCTAGTGCACTTGAGATATTATTCTAAAGTGTAATATCCAAAATTCACTTCATAGAAGGAGAAATATTTTCAAGGTATGGACATGACTAGTGTACTGGGACACCAAGACAGTATGTGCTTATATGATGAAATTTCAAAAAGTCCCAAATCCTAAAATATGATTTGGGGTTCATCCCTCTTAAAATGCACAATTATACAAGATGTGTCAAAATGTTTTGCTTGCTTGTTTTTTACTTTGGAGCCAAATGGGGGATTATTCCTTAAAAGATAATTAAGGTGCTGATTTTTTGTAAGCTCCTTAAATAAACATACTTATTTAGAAATCATTTTATAAATAATCTGTTTTTATCACCTCCCATATACAACATAACAAACTTAAAGGCAATCAGCATATTTAGAAATGTGAAGTCCTCAACATTACTAAACACCAATCTTATAAGCATTATTATTAAATTGTGTTCATTGGGTACCCCATATTAGCTTCCAGGAATATTGGAGACACTAGTCTAATGGGAAAACAGGGAGAAACAATATCTATTGAGTTTTGCTCCATGGCAATACAATAGATTCTGTACAATTAACATAATTCATTCTTGAAAGTATCCTGTAAAATTTATATTATCTAAACTATATGAGAAAATAATTTTATTATCAAATTCATAACGCACTTTGATAAATCCAAAACAATAAATTGAAGAATTGAGATGTAATCAGAGCTCTTATTTCAAAAATCCCCATTTCCACACTACAGAAGGACTTAAAAGATTTGACATTGAATTATCACTTTACCACCCATTAAACTTGAGATGTTGCATAGGTCAAAGCCAAATCTGTATTCTCTGTAGTGTTCAGATTTATTCCTTCTATTAGGTTTATAGTCAGCAGTGAACTTAGGCTAATGTACTTTGAATAAAGTGGTGGCAAATTCAAAGCATTTTCTATTAGTTGAAGAAAATAACCTTCAATTGTTTTTAAAAAGTAGCATTTCCCTTCTTAACAAATATGTATGTTCTTTTCCCCTTAGCTATATAGTCAACTATTTATTTAAGTAATGACAACCTAGGGTTGGCTATTTCCTGGCAAAAGAAATAATCACATTATTACCTGCTAGGAAAATACCATCTGGAAGTCACTAAAATTATTGTAAGCCATAAATATCCAAAAAAGAATATGAAGAAAATATAGCTTTTATACTCAGAGATTCTCATATTTTTAGATGACTCAGAGGGAAAGTGGTAAAGTTTTTGTAGAAATTAAATAAAATACTGGATTGAATACTACCCATTTAATTAACAAAATTTTAGTAAAACCATTTTATGCCTGTAACTTCTGGTAATTTATCACTAGCAGGAAAAAACTTAAAAAATATATAATTTTGTTTCAAATGTTTTTCAGTTGTTTAATTGAAAAGATGCTTAATTATAATATTGCTTTGCTCTTCCATAGAAGGAAACATTTAAACAATTGGTTATTAAAAGAACAAAAAAAATATTTTCAGAAAGATTAGCATTTGATTTTTGGGCATGTCATTTTTTAATGAGAATTAAATCATTTATGCAAATATATGTGTTTCAGTATGGGTGTGGGTGGGTGTTATGTGTGAATGATGCAAGCCTAATTTATAACCCTAAAGAAGATTTTAATGAAATGATACGTATTCCCAATTTGATACTGTTCATCCCCAAGCCATCTGCCTCGCCAATCTCTCTGTACCTAGAGGACCAAATTGTAAAAATTTTAAGCTATTAAATAAGTCAATCATTAGGTACTAAAAAAATAAATAAAACCACCTAATAAAATTTCAAAATAGGGATAACAGAAAATTTTAATATCCTCATAAAAATAAAAGGAACTAATCAAGAAAATGATTCTACTTGGTTCTATTAACTTTAATATCTTTTCATGCATTCTAAGATTATTTTTAAAGTATTATTTAACTATTTAAATACCCAGAACTTTGTAAAAAAAAAAAAAAAAAGCACATTTTTGTGTTTTTATTGACACTTTCCTTCTGGAATATACTTTGGGTCCCCTTAATGTCTTAAATGAATTCAAAATTATTCCTGTCTGCCTAACAAAATTGGTGTGAGGATTCCATGTGCAAAAATAGCTTCTATTATATCTTAAGAACATAGTAAAAATGCCTGAAATGTAATCGGTACTTAGGAAAAGTTTAGAAAGGACTATAAAACATGGAAAGAATATTGTAAATCAATAAAAAAATGTTAGGAACAATATCAGTGATAATACGTGAATGTATGTATGTCACTGACCACTCTTTTAATGGACTACTCTCTGTTAGACTCAGAGTAGATCAAACACTAAACTGGAGGTATCTTTAGGAAAAACCACAATACAACATGGAAAACTGGTGTTGATCTCATGACAGTAAGATTGTCTATCCACTTGAAAATCAATCTAATTCACTATATTAGGAGGAGAAAAAAGGAGAAAAATCATAAGATCACATCAATAGAGGCAGAATAAAAACTGGATGAGATTCATTATAGAAATGCTCAGCAAAGTAAAAATAGACGGGAACTTCCAAATTCTGATTAAAGGTGTCTTTGTTTCCCAGGCTGCTAAGACATACCACACAGTGGGTTGGTTTAACCAGTGGGAATTTACTGGCTCATGGTTTTGAGGCAGGAAGTTCAAAATTGAGGTGTCAGTAATGCAAAGCTTTCTTCCCAAGACTGTGATTTGGTGCCGGCTGCTGTTAATCCTTGGGTTCCTGGGCTCTCCCCACCACGTGGTGATACTCCTGGCATCCTTTCTCTTCTGGGTTCTGTTGACTTGGCTTCTGGCTCCTCCTCATGGCTTTATTATTTTTTTTTTTCAGGCCTTCAGTAAAAGATTAATTTGTATTCCAACAATTAAGACATTAAGCAGATACAATTGTTATATATTAATTAAAATTGATTTTCCAAGGATAGCAATCTCATCCTAAATTACTGTATGTATTTAAAAACAAAGTACCTTTAAACAATACATTTGAGAGATTTAACTAATACAGATGGAGCACTCCTCTACTCCTCTTCTCATCTCACTTTGTTTGAATTGAGGGATTGGTCATTTGTTGCACTATTGTATTACAGCGTTTGGCAAAGCCTCTTAAATTTGATCAAGTAACATCAGGAATCCTGGAATCGATCCTCTCCCACTACTAAGAGGAAAGGCTAAATTATCCGTGATATATAATATATACTTCGGCTGACATTTTTTTTTTCTTCTTCTGTAATAAAGCAGATGTATTTGCTCATTCTTCCTAAGTCCTCTGGTATCAAACCAGAAGGGGACAGAGTTTGACAAGGACTATTGAATAGTTAAGTAAAGACAAGTAGGACAATGCAATCTGATGAAGGCTGTATTAGTTAGGGTTCTCCTTGGAAACAGAATCAATGAGAGATGTCTCTTATTATCAAATTGTAAAAGTGACTCACGCAACTGCGGGAGCGCACGAGTCCAAATTCTGCAGAGCCGTCAACAAGCTGTCAACTCCAAGGAAGACGTCCGACGAACTCCTCGGGAAACGAACTCGCAACTTTGACGAACTCCTCAGGAAACGAACCGGCAACTTTGAAGAACTCCTCAGGAAACGAACCGACAACTTTGACGAACTCAGGAAACGAACTGGCAACTTCGACGAGCTCCCCAGGAAAAGCTTCACTGAGCAGCTGAAGAAGAAGTGAAGGTTCTCTAACCGTCAGGCTTATAAGCCTCCAACTGATCACCCGGACCAAATCCAGCCAATTGCATTCTCTCACTGTGGAAGCACGCCCCTTGATGAGTCATCAGTCAGCTGCAGTCAATTGACTGATGATCCGACAAACCAACCAGCCTCAAATAGACTCACAGGAATCGTCAGGCCAGTGCCCGCTTGACCAGACAGCTAGGCCACCTAGCCAAGTTGACACATGAACCCAGCCATCACAAAGGCCTACCGTTGAATAAGGAAGAAACTGATGCATCACTTGTTAGTGAAAAGTTAAACCAAGTGGATATACATGCATTAGTCAAATGTTAGGAAATGTTACTCTGTACCTCTCTATTTTCCAAACTTGTCTGATGGAAAATAAGTCACCCAGATGGCTGATTAAAATTACTGACTTCAGTCTCCGTGGCAGAAATTCTAAATCAGCGGCGGTGGAAGAGGGCTTGGAAATCTTCATTTTTAATAAGTGCTCAGGTAATATTTTTGATTGGGCAAGGCTGAGAAATCCTGCAAATGGGGAAAGGGTTATCTATAGAATGTAGTGAAATAGGCCTCAATTTTAACATTATAAATAAGGGTGAATTGACCCTTTCTAAAATAAGAAAACTAAGAATTAATAATGTTTCACTTACACTGTCAGACATTAAATGAATGTATTTTTTTCCTAAACGTCTCCTCTAAACACTAAAATATATTTAAAAGACAAATCCAGCTGTAGCAGGGCCTAAAGCTGCGCTGACATGTCTGCGGAGATTGCAGCTCGCCAGCACACGGGCGCAGTGACTCCAGCCTTGGGCGTCAACGTGCCTTTGCAGCTGACGCCCGCTGACCTCCAGCTGGCCAGCACCCCCCAGGTCTGGATGATGTCAGTGAATGCTTGGAGCAGCATAAATTTCACCTTGCAGCGTGAGTGTTGTTTTCCCCCATCGTTTCTGATAAATACTTGAAAAACTTTATGAGCAACTAAAGGAAGGGATATTTTACTCAAAGTCTCTGAACCCCATGCCAAGTTTTGCTCGGTCTGGGAGGAGCTAACACAGTGAGGCTAAGTAGACTAATTTTAAGATAGTCTTAAAAGTGGATAAGGACCAAGCCATGCATTTTCTATAGCATCTAAATTCACTTTCTAGGAATACTATTTATAGTAGTGGTTCTGTTAAAAAATAAATTAGCTTAGTAAAATAAATTGGCTAAGTGAAAAGGAATGACTAACAGTATTATACTGATGAATGAGTTAAAAATTATATTTTAAAATTCCCATCCCATGCAGTATTTATACCTTTGTTCCTAAATGCCTATCATCATCACAGAGATGTGGAAACATTAAGTTTAATTATCCCCTCTTAGAAAGCAATTTCCAAAAACCTGATGAAGCAAAGGAAATAAGTAGATGGGTGGACAGATATGTGGTTTATTGGGTAGACAGTTAGATAAATAAGGAGAGAGAGGGAGGGTAAGAGAGAAAGAAAGGAAAGAAAGAAGGGATAAGAATTTATTAATAAGGTTTTTCTACCTTTGACACCTGTTTAAAAGTATCTGTTTTAAGAGGGTGAAGTTTTATGTGAAACTTTAAAAGTATTTTAATAAAAAGCTAATTAACTCTGGAAATTTACATGATGACTGGCTTAGTATCACAAGCATTTTTGTTTGGTTTTGTTTTCATCTATTAGTTCTGGTTACTGGAGGTGCCGCTAACTGAGAAATAGGATTGTGAGAGGAGAAAATTGATGAATTCAGAACTCAGAGGTAGCTTCTATTTTTCTTTCTTTGACACTTATTAGGTAACAAGAGCCAGAAATGCATGAGCACTTTATATATATCAAATAATACAGAATTAATCTTTTTAGTTTATCTTGGCACCCTCTGTCCGCCCTTTCCTTCTTCAGGTTTTATTTAGAGGAAAAATAAAGTTCATTCATTCTCATTGATAACCCAGGTTGGAAAAGTTATTTTTCTTATATTCACCGGAAATGAGAGCCTATTTGTGGCTAACTGTGTCTGTGGAGGATCTGATTTGAAGGATTAGGAAGTGCTTTATGCATCATGCATTACGAATATGCACTAGAAACAGCATGGCCAGGAGATCATTTAATTCACTTTGGTACTGGCATGTGACAATGAGGCGCATACAACTTGAGCACATATTATAGGAGAAAGAGATGAATCAAATGACAAGAAACAGGCTAAAACTTTCCCCTAAAAGCAAGAGAAATTATTGCATGTTAATCTTAAATTGTTTTAAGGCAGAAAACATGATCCTTTTTTGTGTCTAATATAAGTGCTCAATAATAAGCAAATGTTAAGTAAATCAGGATTAAGAAAACTTAGGTTTCTTCCACTTTGGGGTCTGAAATAGGTTTTCATCTGGGCCTAGGCAAGAGGTCTCTTTATTGTTTTAGCAGAATATCTTCTTGAGAGTTCAGTAACTATCACACAAGAGCAATAAAACCACGTCTATAGAAGGCATTATGCCTAGATGCAATTCAGCAACTATGGGTACCCGAGATATCCCTGAAGGAGCGATTTTAAGGTCTTGTTATATTTAAACACCTGTATAAGATGATCTTGGTTTGCAGTTACAGCGGGTTCATTTACATTTTAATGTGGACAGTACCATTTTGGATGCCACTGGGTCCTGTTTGGAGAAGTTCAAGGACACTCATCAAGAGGTTTTGACATATTACAAACTACATTTGTAGTGATTGTGGTTGCTCATAAAATGAAGGCACCGTGGTTTATATCTTAAAATGTAAATGTGAAGAAATCCATGGATCATATTGCTGTATCTTAATGGCTAAATCTCTGGGTATAAGGCCACAGAGTATGAGCATGAATACAGATTGGTTTGAAGTGCCAACAACCCGTTAAGTAAGTTCAATGGCAAAGTCTGTTTATTTCATATCAATATTGTTTCGCTTTTTCTAGTCAGGACCACTCTATGATTTTTTAAACAACAGTAATAAAACAAATAAACAAAAAGCTATAAATATAGATATGCCCTAGAACAGTCTGTCTCTTGAACACAAACTTTATCAAGAATGAGTTTGGTATGTTGGTGAATCCTCTCTATTGGAAAGGATGAATTCTTTGGTATATTGAAGAATCTTCTCTACGAATCCTTTTTATAGAATGTATTAGAGCATACCATTTAGCTCACATATTTCTCTTTTGAAGTTTTGTCTCTGATATGCTATACTTTAAAAAGTAAAAAATTAAGCATTTAACTAGAGTGCAATAAATATCAATGTAGAGGGTTTTACGGTCAACAATTTAGTAGTAATATAATTTGCCTTGTGACCTGTAAACTGTGTCTCTAGGATCAGTACAAATATTAGGAAAAGCATTTGTTAGTGAGGTAGGTATGTTTTTATTTCTTAAATCCATTTCCATCTTAAGCAAAATGTCCTTACATTCTTTGTACTTAGGACATTCCTTTTTTTAATCAAGCCAAGATTCTTGGAGCAAAGCATTTCCTTTTGTGTCAACATTCCTAATCAGGTAAATTCTGCTTGAGCACTACTGCTTTAGATTATCATGTATCCTCACTTAAATAAGCTATTCTATCTTCATATACAAACAGGATAATTAAGGGGAAGTATTGTCCAACAAATAAAAATGTAGTTAACTTCAATTTTAGAAATATTTCTCTAGCTTTAAGTAACATATTTCCATTATAAATAAATAGATTTAGATTGTCTTTTCTGTACACAGAGAAGCTACTCTCCTAATAAATTTATTTTGTGTCTATATATCCCATTAAAATAATATATAAAAGTTGTTTTTACTATCAATCTGTGATTTCCCTTTCTCCCCCCACCCCCCCATCCTCTTACGTCTCTTCTGTGCCTCTCCCCATCCCTGTTAATGTGTAAGAGACCTTTAAATGTATATAAAATAGCTGACAATCTGCTGGGTCTACTTATCCATTTACCTAAATATTTTTTTTATTGGATAAGTTTGCTATATCGGATTGAAACGCTTACATTGGCTAGTAACACAAAATGTTAGCTGGGGAAGAACTCCAAACATGACCTTCCCAAGACTGCTAAATTTGTCCACATTCCATATGGAGCAGGATTCGGAGTGGATTGGGTTCTCCTTCCATTAACCTGAGTAAAAAGTTTAGGACCCTTAACACAGTGCAGCCGAACCTAATATCGCCTCACCGTTCACCGAGGGCTGCTTACTGCATATACCCGAAACTGGTCATAAAAGCACCCTTGGTCCGTGTGGGATGCATCAAAATTGACTGGGGGTTAATGCCCCAGGAAGAAGTCTTGACTACAGAAGAGAAGGTGGTACATGAACACCCAAGTTTCCTGTTTTTTGGTGGGGTAAACGTGAGGCTTATTTTGAGCTCTCTTTCAGAGACCCCAATGGGGTCGTGCTCAAGTAGTCCATGCCCAGCTTGAACCTTTTATTGGCTCGCCCACCCACCCAGACTCCCTTCTCCAATCTGCTGACAGGTTTTCTCTGGAATCATTTCCCAAATAAACCGATTGTGCTAGAATCCTTACCTCAGAGTCAGCTCTTGGGAAAACCAAATAAAGACATATAGTTTCAAGAATCTTCTATCTGACCAGTTTCAAGAATCTTCTATCTGACCAGGCTCTGTTTATGTCCTTAACCACTTCTCGGACCCCTCATCCTTTCACCTATCCTTGCCCTAAGCATACTGCCTTTTAATATTTCTCTACCATGATACATTTCCCTTATTTTATTATCTTGAGCCTGTTACCCCTTATTTGGAAAACTTTCCCACATTCTGCTGTTTCCCACTAGATTGTATAAAACTCAAGTATTTACCATTTCTCAGGATAAAAATGACTTCCAACTAATCCAATAAAAAATAAAAGACAAAGAATATAAATATCCATTTGCAGAAGAGATAAAAATAGTTACCTGACATAGTAAAAGTAGCTTAGTAAATGGTCAAAAACATATAAATTAAAACAATGCAGTTTAAGAAATTGGCAATTCAATTTCAAAGTTTAATATACACTGTTGATCTTCATGTAGAAAATTGGTTATTGTATATACTGATGGTAGGATATAAAATGATACAGTCACTTGGAGGGCAATTTGATAATATCAAAATTGGAAATGCATGTCCACTATGATCCAGCAATTTCACTGATCAATTTAATGCCGGAGAAAATTTGCATGAAAGGGAATTGTTTACTAAGAGGCCTGTACAAAGACATCTATTCCAGCTTTGTTTGAAATAATAAAAAAAAATCATAAATTCACAAATGTTAAATTCAATCAATGGCTAAATTAACCCTGCTTTATCCATATCTTTAATATTATATAGCATTTAAAAATTCTGCTAGATTAGATACATGTGGATACAGGCACAGATAAATACTGACATGAGAGTTCTGCATGATATTTATGTGGTACACTATTTATGTTAAATAACACATTATTTTTCCTTTTGGGAGATATCTGTTCATGTTGGTTCATGGAAAAATGACAGAATGAAAGCACACAGAACTGGATAGAGTGGATTGAGATTGTGGGTATCCATCAAAATTGGTCTTTAGATTTATCTTCTGAATCATTTACTAAGTGAAAAATTCAAATATTTCTTATATAATTGGGATTTCATTTCCTGGGAAACTAAAAAATAACCAGATTATGTCAAATAGCCAGAGAAGGGGAAAAAATATTTTCAAATCACATATGAGACATGTATCCAGAATATATAAAGAATTCTTTTAATTTAATAATAAAAAGCCAGTCAAAAAATGGGCAAATGATTTGAATAGATAATTCTCCCAAGATATGGTCAAAGGATGATATGTGGAAGACATGGCCAGTAATCATAGAAAAAATGTTCAACATCATTTTTCATTAAGGTAATGCAAAGCAAAACCACAATGAGATGCCACCTTATACCCCTTAGTATGGCTATAATCATAAAGACAGAAAACACCAAGTGTTAACAAGGATATGGAAAAATTGGACTTTGTACATTGCTGGCGTTAATGTAAAATAGAGAAGATACTTTGGAAAACAGTTTGCAGTTCCTCTGTGTTAAACGTAGTTATCAGTGACCCTTTTCTTTTCATGGGTATGTACCCAAGAGAAATGAAATCATATATCCACCTAAAAACCTGAACACTAATATTCATAGCAGCATTATTCATAGTAGACCCAAAGTAGACATAACTAAAATGTCCATAAACATGAATGGATAAACAAAATATTACATAACCATAAAATGGAATCTCGTTAGGCAATAAAAAGAAATGGAGTATGATACATGTTACAATATGGAAGGACCGTGAAACATCATGATAAATATGAGAAACCAGACACAAAAGACCACTTATTTTAAGATTCCATTTACATGAAATATCTGAAATACTCTAATTCACAGAGACAGAAAGTGGACTCGTGGTTGACGATGGCTGGGAGGGCTGGGAGGGATTGGATTATAACTGCAAATGTGTATGGACTTTCATTTCAGAGGGAGGAAATGTTCTAAAATGAGACTGTGGTGATGCTTATACAGCTTGTGGCTACAGTAAAAACCATTGAATTGTGCACTTTAAATGGATCAATTGGTGTGGTATGTGAATTATAAAGCTGTTTAAAAAAACTGTTAGTAAACACTGAACCAGTCTCTTAGGGAATTTTAAAAAAATACACTCAAGGATATTTACTGTCTTCTCTCCTTTAGTAAAACATACAGAGACTATTCTTCCTGTAAGTTCAGTTTATTAAAAAACTGTAGATGCCATGCCTTTTGATTCACTTCATCTCTTAATGAATAAAGTACTTTTCTGGGAAAATGTCTAGGCTTAAGCCATGATTTTAGGACAAGTACTCATTTCTTCCCTTTTAAAAACATTCCCATAATATTCTAAGTAAGTTTTACCTTTCTTTCTGCCCATACTTCTTAGATCTTCAAATTGCTGTGTCCAACAAGCATTTTTTTCTTCTGTTACCATCAGCTAACATTTACTTAACAAGCACCTTTAGAAATCTTAATAGAGTTAAATGATTTTGCCTCTTTATAACTTCCATTTTTTCAATATTCCTTGATCTCACAGCATTTAATTCTAAGAATATATTTCTATTGGTTAAAAAAACGATTCTTAATGGGAAATCAGTCTTATTTTAGGAAACTGTGGTGTACTGGTTAAGAGTTTGGTCAGATTATCTGGACTTGAATTCTCACTCTTGCACTTCTAAGTTTTGTGAGCTTTTAAATCCTCAGTATCCTCATGAGAAAATCAATCAAATATTATTCCCTATCTTACAGGCTTATTCTATGTTCTCAGTGAACAAATCTATTTTAAGTATTTAAAATGGTAGCTACATAGGTAAGCTCTTAATATTTTTATTACTTTATATGTAAACAAGAATGAATCAGACAAGTCCTGCTCTCTTGAGAGAACCTAATATTATAACCAACAAGGAAGCAGTTATATAAATACTTGACTCAATAACATCCAATTTCAACATTTCTCTAAGTATTTTCCACTATAATAATCCCTTTAAAAGGCTATCGACCTGGTAATTTTTGGTTTTAAAGATGGTTGATTAAATATACACATTAGTCTTCTTTTTCCTGATTTATGTCACCAAAGATAGAGTAAGAGGATTTTTTAAAAGGATACTATGATAGATTGAGTTATGCACCCCAGAAAAAAAGCATGTTCTTACTCTCATTCCTGTGGGTGTGAATATGTTTTAAATAGGACCTTTTGAAGATGTTAGGTTTGGTTAAGGGGTGGCCAACTGAATCAGGGTGGATCTTAATCCTATTACCATCCTACTACCAGAGGCTTATAAAGAGAAAGCCACAGGGAGGGGCTGGAAGGCAAGGGAACCAGAACAGGAACCTGAAGGAGAAAGGAGAGGACATAGCCATTTGGTGAGGAAAACCAAGGAATCCCCAGGATTGCTGGCCAGTGAGAATGTGAAAGCAAGCCTTCCAGCCTCCAAAACTGTGAGCCAATGAATTCCCATTGTTTAATGCAACCCATTATGTGGTAGTTGTCACAGCAGCCATGAAACTAAGACAGAGACAATTAAAAAATAGCATAGTGGATTCCTAGCCAGAGGAATAAAAAAATCATAAACTCACACATATCTTACATTTATCTTATATTTATTTGGTGTATATGATTTGTCATCAATTTTCTATGTCCTTGAAACATATCATTGAAGAAATAAAAGAGAAAATGTTGCTGACCTTTTTGAAAAAAATAAAAACAGAGCTGAGTAAGGGAAAGTTTGAGTGCTGGGGCCCAAGGAGAATATAAATTTAGATAGGATGCCGTGGTAGGTCTCAGTGAGAAGGGGGTATTTGAATTGAACCTGCTGGAAGTGAAGGAATTAACCATGCAGAAACCTGGGGGCTTGGCATTCCAGCCAAAAGAAGGAGATGATAAAAGGCCCTAAGGCATGAATATTCCTGGAGAGTTTCAGGAATGTGGAAAGCAATCTGCGAAGAACAGAAAGAGCAAGATGGAGAAGCCGAGATCAGAAAGCTAACAGGCTGCCAGATCATGACTGGCCTGCAGGACTTTGTAAACTTGCTGGTATTTGAGCACAGCAGTGGCATGATCTGTTGGAGTTTGAAAAAGTATTACTCTGAATCTTGTGTTGGAATGGGCAGTAGCTTACAGAGCCTACAGTGCCTGCATCATTTGCTAATATTACAAGTCTAGGTAATTATTATACATAAGGCAGCATGCCTCTTATATATTCTTTAGTAGTATTTTCATAATTGCAATAGGTGATCCAAAACAATTTTCACTTTGAGGGATAATATAAAAATATGGAAGAGTTAGACAAATGGAAATAAATTTAAATAACTGATAAATTACCAGGATAAAATGTGACTAGAGAGTATTCTGTTGTGAATGTATTTCCTTGATGTGAAACATGAAACATTCTAAATACCTGCTTCATAATCTCGTTTGTATAAAATAACAGAACTGTAAACAAAAAAATCTGTTGGGCAAAGGGAAGCATATTCTAAAAAAAGAAAACAGACAAAATCTAACAGAAGAAATATTAAATGTACTTGGGTAGAAAACACTAGAATTACTTTGGTGAAAATTCAAACTCTTTAATTGAAAATGAATTACAATAAATTTCTGCCTACTATGGCCACTCAAATTATTTCATATTAAAAATAACGCATGTATTCTATGTTCCTATTTATTATTCTAGTCTGATACACTCTTGCAGAAATACCATCTTCTCACTTGACTCCTGACTATATGAAAGCTTTAGAAATAATAACCTGAAATTGTCATAAAATAAAAGTAATCTTAAATTATTGCTGAACTTTTCTTTCTGTAGTAACTGTCAATTATGAAATCTATATGATTTTATGTTCAATTGCTAATTGTCATAAAGGCTTATGATTTAGTAATTTATGCAAAATACTATGCTGTTTGTGATAAAATTTTATCAGTCACACTACAAGCGATGGGGAGTTCTACTTGTCTTTTGTTTATTCTTTTCAGATAGTTCATGACATTTTCTTTCAGTTTCCTGTGATCATTAATACGCCAATCGAATAGTTATTTCAACAAAACTCTCAGATGACTGGCACATTTTCTATAAAAGCTGCTTCAATGGACAAGCAACTATAATACTCAAATTACCATGAAAGCAGTGTCACACAGAAATTGTCTGATATATTAGATAGGTTTGAGCAGGTATTCTCAGTACATTTTTATAAGCATGCAGTCTTAAAATACATCAAATTATCTGACTTTGGCACTAATAATAAAATGACATTTAGCATAAAACTCAGGAAGAGTTTATTAAATTCTATTTAAAATATGAGGGTCAGTCTATTCAGCCAATTCATGTTCTGTGTTTTTAGGTGAAGACTGTTTTGTTAAAATAATCTTTGAGAAGGATAATATGCCTTTGTGGCTTATTTTAAACAATATGCACAATTTGCCCTTTATAATTGGAATTGAGATTATGGCTAATAATTTATGCAGGAAATGGAAAGGCTGAGAACATTGTTTGCTTCCTAAAATAAGATCTATCTAGAAGATAATTTTTGCCCAACTATATTTGGGAATAAATAGCATTAAAAAGGACAAAGTTGTAAGGAGATAATTTCACTATGCAAAATAAAAAGCATGAAAAATCTTTCTTTACCTAGAAAATATATAGGATAGTCTCTTTATATGTTTTATTTAACTTCAGTAAATACATAAATGTACAATATATATTAAATTAGAGGTGGAGAACATAGATTATTTCATATTATTGATAGTCTAATCAATAGATATTAAAAACAATGAAGTTTATTAATATATCAATCGATTCAATTTCATTTAATTATTGTTTGATAGAATTAAAAATCTTTGAGTCTTTTGAGAGATATGTAAGCTATGTCCGTGTACACATGGTAGCAGGCAAAGAGAACCAGTAATCTGCATAATTTAGAAAAATGTTTAATCACTTTTTACTCAGTTATTTGGATAGCTGTGCAAATGTATATATTTTGTTGAAATATCGGCCTGCAAACTGAACCAAGATATATAATACATATTTCCTTATTTAATCTTTAAAAAATCTTATGAGGTAAATATATAGTCAAATTCCTTTTAGAGCAAAGAGGCTTTACCTACAGATACTTGGAAAATTGTCCAGAAATAACAAAGCTAGTAAGAGCTGGTGCACCCAGGTTGGTCATATTCCAAAGCATATACTCTTTTATTATAGGGCATAATACACACTTCCTTTCACAATAGAGAGAAAGTGCAGAGATATTTGCCTCTATGACAAAGTTAAGCAGAGGTTATTAACCTCCAATGTTAGCAATATTTGCCTTCTGATTTTTTCCTGTGCCAGGACTTCTGCCAATGCCTTATCGCGCCAGCCTCTTACCCTGGGTTCTAAATTTCTGCTCCTTGGCTTCTTTGCCTCACGTGATATTTCTGACTCAGGAACTTTTGCCAACGGTTCTAAACAAAACACATGTTCCTTGCCTTGTGTGCCAAACCTTAGGTGATTATCTTAGAACTCATATTAAGTCTTCCAGTACGTGCACATGAGATGCCTTGCTATTTCAGTCTTTAATTTCTTTCAGTAGTGTTTTGTAGTTTTCAGCGTTCAAGTCTTTCACATACTTAATTAAATTTATTCCTAGATATTTTATTCTTTTTGATGCTGTTGTAAATGGAATTGTTTTCATAATTTCTTCTCTGGATGGCTCAGTGCTAGTGTATAGAAAACACAATTGATTTCTGCATGTTTATTTTGTACCTTGCCACTTTGCTGAATTTGTTTATTAGCTAGAGTTATTTTTTTCATATGGATCACTTAGGGTTTTCTGCATGTTAGATCATATCATCTGAAAATAGTTTTACTTCTTCCTTTCCAGTTTTTTGCTGATATTCCAATATTTCTGTACCTTGCCTAATAGATCTTGCTGGGAGTCTAGGACATTGAATAGCAGTGCTAATAGCGGGCATCTCTGTCTCAGGGGAAAGCTTTCAGTCTCTCACTATAGAGTATGATGTTAGTTGTGGCCTTTTCATAAATGGTCTGTATCATGATGGGAACTTGAGGGTCTTTTTAATTCATAGTATCTACCCATCTCTCTCAATAGGTATCAAAATTTGTCATCATGTCACAGTTTTCTTGCATTTCCACCTCCACCAACCCTATCCGTAAGAGTTAGGACTCTAACAAATGTGTCCTGAAGAGGAGTACTGATCTGTTTATCATTTCAAACTGTCATATTGATAATGTATAAAATCCAGAGGTTATACACACCTCTGGGGTGTGTGTGTGTGTATGTGTATGGCTAATTGTTCTACTGAAACTCAGTCTTCCTATGATGCTTTAAAAAAAATCTCCCTTTATACTACTCAGTATATAGTAAATTGTCTAGTGGTAAATTATATGATCTCATATGGTTTTCTAAAATTGTTTCCTATTCCTATTTTATGATGTCCTGAGTCTAATTAACCTAACTAGATTGTAAGTGTCTTGAGGACAGGGACCAATTCTTACTTCTTCTGAAAGCCCCTGAAATAATGCTGACTTAATAGCAAGTGGTAAATAATGCTTGTTGATGGAGACATCAGAGAAAAAAAAAAACTGAGAAATAGAAAGTATATGAAAATATCGGTTTATTTCTTCACTTTAACATCGTAAATACTGTACTTCCATCTGTATAAGTTAAGGTGTATCATTTCTGATCATTTTTCTGGAAGGACACAAAGTATATGTCTTCCCTGTGGATATATTAAAACCATTCTTATATCCGTCTTCTGTTGTTTTTTTCCTATTTTATAACTCATCAGACCTCCTAAAAGAAATTTAAACAAATTAAATGAAAGAAATAAGGAAATAAAATGCTCCTTCTAAGACAAGGTTTCAAGGACGTGGCTTCAGGAATAAAATTATTACTTTGTTTGGCCAGAACACCATGGATTTTATTATAGCAATGTGGTATCTTGGCTTAGGGAAATATACTTGACCTCTTAGTCTATCGTTTTGGACAGGAATTATATCCAATCCATCAACTCTAGTGCCAAGATGATAAATTCCTGGGAGCAGCAGTTTCTTCTTCCAGGAGAAAATCATTTACTTTTTCCACAGTCAGTTCCTCTATAATTCTAAATATTTAGATGACATTTCCAAAAACAATACAAATGTGTGCTTAATGAGCATGACAACTGCTAACTAAATCCACTGGAAGCTTGAATATACTGGAAGAGGAAAATAGGCCTGTTTGTTTCTAATGTCAACATACTTAATGAATTAATTCAAAACTATGTCAGCATCTAGAACTAATATACTTGTACTTACCATTTTCAGGGCTGAAATTTCCTTAGGGGCATTTGAAAGGGCAAAAGAGTAACTCTTCCTGTGAAGTCCAGAACCAGCAAACTCTTTTCCTAGTGACATTCTCCCCCTAGTATTATGAAGTCCTTGCGTTTGTTTCTTTCTCAAAGGAAATCGTGGCATGGCATCTGCTTTTGGTTTCTGATAGTGCTCACTTCTAATACATTAGTTTCCAAAACTGTCTAAACCGTTTGTTTTCTCAACCTATAAAAGCTGTTTCCAACATCTGCACTCCCTGCAAATCCTTTCTTTCTCTTTCATCTTAGACTAATTTCTACTTCTTACTTCAGGGCTTTGGTGGGCCTGCTCCTTTCCCCCGCCACTCCTGCCCATGTATACAGGTCACAAGAGCTCATCCTACAGATTTCAGCCTGAATCTCATTGTTGACCTGATGCCCCATCTGGGTCTCATCCTGTTATCATACCTGGCACTGGCTCCTTTTCATTCGTATCACTGTGCATGAATATAATTATGCATTGCATTTGTTATGCTTGCTTTAATGCTCATTTTCCTTTCTACACTATAAATTCCATCTGGACAGCAACTTTGCTCTCTTCTTCTTCCTTCTGTCTTCTGCCTTTAGCTCAAAACCAGGTACGCACAGAAGCAGCACAAAGACTCTTGATTGAATGAATAAAAACACCTATCGATCTCTGTCTGTCTTCTCTGAATCAGATATGGGGAAAACGCTAATTTCTTTTATTTTAACAGAAAAAAAATTCTCTTTTGGCGTAAATGAGAATTGGAATCTTAATAAATATATACCCACTTACAATTAAGTCAAACTGTATGTTTTATGTGGAAAATTCTTTGTAGTTCTCAGATACAAGATATGATGTGATTATTCCCTAATATACAAAGTCGAAAAAAATTACCTTTTTGCTAATGGCCTGGGTTTCAATAACTTCTTGTGACAATCTTCAGATCCCACCATAACCAATCTATATGCACACTGCTAATATTTGCTACCATACCTATGAACAAAAACAAATGTTTTTGACTTAAGGGTAGTCTGTTTTGACTTTGCACCGTCGTTCTGGGGAAAATGCAGCCAACTTTTTTCAGTGGGTGCTTTGTATACAATTCTAAAATAATCTGGAATTTTTCTAAATTCTGAGTCTGTACTCTTAAGACATGTTCTTCTCTGAGGTTCTCAAATTATTGAGCTCATGCTAATGAGCCTTCAAGTTAAAATAGGTGTGGAAGATGTTAGTAATGCACTGCCAGAAAAAAATATAATTTTAGTCCTCATGAGCAGCTGCCATAGCACTTTAAACACCACAGTCTACAACATGACAGATGTGTGAGTTGGCGGCATTGCAGTGTTATTACAGTGCTATTTCTATTGCCCATGAAAATTTAGTGGAGGGGTCAAATTTTAGGAGATAAGTCATATATTATTTGGTCTTTAAGTTTTGAAAGTGTGTTGACTAGTATGATAACTTTGTTAAACTCCTTTGTGCAAAGCACAATTTGTTGAAGGGATTCACCAGTCATGTATTAGGCAGAAAGTTTTTGGTTCAGATGGCTCAGTGATTTGTGATACATGTTCACCTGCTTAATTCCCAGGGCATTAACATAACATCAGTCTATGTTTCTTTGCTTCAACATTTACTATATTTCTTCAAAGCTCATATTGTTCACATACCAAAGTGAATGGTTTCATATCTATCTACCTGTCTGCCTGTCTGTCTGTTTGAGAATTAAGAGCTTTTTATCTCTGGGGGTATGAAACATAATTTGTAATGGCTTTAAATCTCAGTCATTTCATTTCTGTGAGTTGTCTCAGTGTACAGAGCTTGGTTCTCAGTGATAATGTGTGTTTTATATATCCATGTAAATCTACATAAATTTATATGTATGTATAAACCTATATCATCTATATACACTTATGTATTGTGTTTAAATACACTTTCAAAGCAATAAGAAAATGTGGAAATTTGAAATAATCTAGTCTTAATAAAATAGATTAAGTCAGACTGTAGAGAGAAGTTATAAGAGATGAAAGAATCCTTGTGGAATTCCAGATCTTTGTACTTGATTTCAAATTCTGCTGAGGTGTGCCTGAGGTGTGCTGAGATGTGCCATTCATTCTATGGTTCTGTTGTTACATAGGCACTTTGTTATCTTTCCAGTGTATCCTTGCTATTTTCCTGCATCATTATGAGTTTTGTTTCTGTAACCTGCAACAAAAGTCTTATGCATATTGTAATTAGACATAAACATATAAACAGGAAAACTTATGTTTTAGTGGACTACTGAAACAGGGATATCAAAATCCTATTTTAAGACAATTTTTAAAAATTTTTAAAGGAAATTTTTGAAAAGGTCCAAAGATAATAGAAAAGTAAAAGAACCTCAGCTTTGTCAAATCTAATGATGCATCTGTAGAAGGAATTCCTTATCTTTTTAAAATTTCTAAAATAATCAATTGATGCTTCATTATTGTCTAACTTTTACATTGGAGCCTTTAACATATTAATCATAGTTATTTTAAATTTCCTATCTCATAATTCCAACATGTTTTATATATGAGCTTGGTTCTGATGAACGTGTTGTCTCATCAGGCTACGTTTTTTCTTACCCCTTTTTGTGACTTGTTGGAAGCTAGAAATACTGTTTTGGACAGTAGGTACTGATATATAATTTTTTATGCTTGGAGATGAATAGACTTGTCCTTTTTAGTTGTGGTATGTGTTCTTTCCTCAGGAGTCGGGCTGGATTTGGAATTTCTTGCTGATGTTGTCATGTTCATTCTACTGGAGACTTGAAATTACTCTGTAAATATTCCCCTTGCCTGGCCTTAGGTCTTCCTTCTTTACTTTGGGTCTACTCTTTGTGCTCCTACCCAGAGAGATTATTTGTCTTGCAGCAATCCCTGCTGTATTTTTCTTTCTTTCTTTCTTCTTCTTCATTATATAATTATATAATTTATTCATTATATAATTTATTTTACATTTTTCACAGTGTTCACATTAGGGGTAACATATGGTATCTCCTTTTGTGTCTGGCTAATTTCACTCAGCATTATGTCTTCAAGGTTCATTCATGTTGTCATATGCTTCATAACCTCGTTCCTTCTTACTGCTGCATAATATTCCATTGTGTGTTTTTACCACAGTTTGTTTTATCCACTCAACTGTTGAAGGACATCTGGATTGTTTCCATCTCTTGGCAATTGTGAATAATGCTGCTATTAAGATCGGTGTGCAGATATCTGTTCATCTCAGTGCTTTCAGATCTTCTGGGTATATACCAAGAAGTGAAATTCCTGGATCGTAGGGTAACTTGTTATCTAGTTTTCTGAGGAACCGCCAAACTGTCTTCCAGAGTGGCTGTACCATTATACATTCCCACCAGCAATGAATGAGAGT
The DNA here is from genome assembly GCF_015220235.1 of Choloepus didactylus. NCBI lineage: Eukaryota > Metazoa > Chordata > Mammalia > Pilosa > Megalonychidae > Choloepus > Choloepus didactylus. The sequence continues at coordinate 14,578,783 of NC_051322.1, forward strand.
ACTGATTTCTCCACATCCTCTCCAGAAATTGTACTTTCCTGTTTGTTTAATGGCAGCCATTCTTATTAGTGGGAGATGATATCTCATTGTGGTCCTGATTAGCATCTCCCTAATAGCTATTGAAGATGAAAATTTTTTATGTGTTTCTTAGCCACTTGTATTTCCTCTTCAGAGAACTGTCTTTTCATATATTTTGCCCATTTTATAATTGGGCTATTCGTACTATTGTCATTGAGTTATAGGATTTCTTTTTATATGCAAAATATCAGTCTCTTATCAGACACATGGTTTCCAAATATTTTCTCCCATTGAGTTGGCTGCCTCTACACCTTTTTGACAAATTCCTTTGAGGCGTAGAAGCTTTTTATTTTGAGGAGTTCCCATTTATCTATTTGTTCTTTCAGTGCTTGTGCTTTGGGTGTAAGGTCTAAGAAGTGACCTCCTAATGCTAGGTCTTGAAGATGTTTCCCCACATTATCTTCTAGGAGTTTTACGGTACTGTCTCTTATATTGAGGTCTTTGATCCACTTTGAGTTAATTTTTGTATAGGGTGTGAGGTAAGGGTTCTCTTTCATTCTTCAGATACGATATCCAGTTCTCCCAGCCCCATTTGTTGAAGAAACTGTTTTGTCCCAGTTCAGTGGATTTGGGGGCCTTATCAAAAATCAGTCGACCATAGATCTCGGGAGTCTATTTCCAAATTCTCAGTTTGATTCCATTGATTAATATGTCTGTTTTTCTTCTAATACCATGATGTTTTGACTACTGTGGCTTTATAGTAAGCTTCAAAGTCAGGAAGTGTAAGTCCTCACACTTTGTTTTCTGTTGTTTTTTTTTTTTTTTTTTTTACAGTGTTTTTAGCAATTCAAGGTATCTTTCCCTCCCAAATAAATTTGATACCTAGCTTTTTCAAGTCTGCAAAGTAGATTGCTGGAATTTGGATTAGAATTGCATTGAATCTGTGTATCAGTGTGTGTAAGATTGACATCTTAACAATGTTTAGCCTTCCTGTTCATCTTTACATCTGTTTAGGTCTCCTTTTGTTTCTTTTAGTAATGTGATTTTTTGTGTAGAGATCTTTTACATCCTTGGTTAAGTTTATTCCTAGGTACTTAATTTTTTTAGTTGCTATTGAGAATGGAATCTTTTCCTTGAGTGTCTCTTAAGTTAGGTCATTTCTGGTGTATAAGAACATTACTGACTTATGTGCATTAATCTTGTATCCTGCCACTTTGCTGAATTTATTAGCTCAAGTAGCTTTGTCATTGATTGCTCAGGGTTTTCCAAATATAAGATCACATCATGTGCAAATAATGACAGTTTTACTTCTTCCTTTCCCATTTGGATACCTTTTATTTCTTTGTCTTGCCAGATTGCTCTGGCTAGAACTTTTAGCACAATGTTGAATAATAGTGGTGGCAGCGGGCATCCTTGTCTCATTCCTGATCACTGCTTTAGTTCACGGTTGATTTTACTTGGTTCTTGTGAGCTTGGCAGTGGAAGGCTTCATTCTCAAGTGTTCTGATATGGCACTCAGTCATAAGCAGGCACTGTGACTCTCTCAGGTGAGTGACCTTATCAATGTCTCTGCATATCCTCCAGATAGCCAACAGGTATTCCTAGGCTTTCCCCAGTGACAGAACTTGATTTTTTTTTTTCCTGTTCCCTTTGCCCAGCTGCAGTGGGTTTTAACCAATTCCCTAAAAATGTTTGATCACTAAGGGTAGGATTGTCAGTTTAGGAAAAAAGAAAAAAGAAAAATGGAGGTAAACCAGTTAAATGTGAATTTCAGATAAAAAATGAATAATTGTTTAAAATAATGGTGACTTATGGAATAGTTATATTAAAATATTTGTCTAAAATCCAGATTTACTAAGCTGTCCTCTATCTTATATGGAAACCCTACATAGGGGAAATAGGGACTATATTCTTGGTAACAGCTGATGAACCTCTCCAGCAGTTGCAGTGGATTTCTACCCTTAGGTTTCAGGTGTCTCCTCTCAGCTCTGCAGATTCAAGCTTCTGTCCTGTAGGGTAGATACTGATCAAGGGTCTGAGTGGTTTGGGTGGTGGTTGCTGTTCTCCTCTAGCCAGCATCAGTGGGAAGCTTTTTCAGGATTCTCCCAGTCTTTCCTATGAAGACCAGGTGGCATTCTTGAAGGAAAAGTTTGCAAAAGTCTGTGCCATAGTCCCCAGGGGCATCATCTCTCTGTCTGTCTCGCACAAGGCCTTTTGCAGTTAATTAAAATTTTCTAGCTGCATCTTCCTACTGGCTTTACAGCATTCTGTGGCTTTTGCCTCAGGTAAGGAAATCCTTGGTTCCTGTTTCTCTGCAAGGGTCTTTGGATTTCATGATATTTGTTTGCCCTGTAACCTTAGTTCTTTGATGGGTTCAGGAAAAGTCATTAATTTCCAGCTTTTCATTCTTTTTCTTTTTGTAAACATGGGAGCAATGCTCTTTTTAGCTCTGTCACTGAGTTGAAACTCAACTGAGTCTTTAATTCTCTCCCTATCTTTCATTTCTTCTGCAATATACCTTATTTCAGTTTAACCCTGCTTTAGGAAAATGCCCCTCTTCACTCTACTACTTCTTTATTAACCATCATCATATCTCTATGCATTATAACAATATTATTCCCTAGTCTTCTCATGTTTATTTTACATTATCTTAAACACACTTTACCATTGTGAGGATTATTTTTTTTTTTTTTTTTTTCTGAGTCTCCCTGTGAGATGGTTAAATTTATATGTCAACTTGATCAGGTTATGATGTCAGGCAAGCAGTAGCCTAAATGTTACTGTCAGGATATTTCATGGCCCCAAATCATCAGTAAGCTCATTGCATCTATGGCAGAATACATCTACAATCAACTAAGGAGGTGGCAGCCTTCAGCCATGAGAGAAGTCTGCTCCAATCAGTTGAAGGCTTTCAAAGGAAAAGTGATGATTTCAGAAGACAGAAGAGAGAATTTCGATCTCTACTTTAGCCAGTCAGGTTCTCCTGGGGAACTCTTCAAAAACCTTCATTGGAGGGGCAAGATGGCAGACTGGTGAGCTGTATGTTTTAGTTACTCCTCCAGGAAAGTAGGTAAAAAGCCAGGAACTGTGTGGACAGGACACCACAGAGCAATCTGTCTTTGGGCATACTTCATACAACACTCATGAAAACGTGGAACTGCTGAGATCAGCGAAATCTGTAAGTTTTTGCGGCCAGGGGACCCGCGCCCCTCCCTGCCAGGCTCAGTCCCGGGGGAGGAGGGGCTGTCAGCTCCAGGAAGGAGAAGGGAGAATTGCAGTGGCTGCTCTTATCGGAAACTCATTCTACTGATTCAAACTCCAACCATAGATAGACTGAGACAAGACACCAGAGACTCTGAAAGCAGCCAGCCCAGCAGAGAGGAGACAGGCATAGAAAAAAAACAACATGAAAAACTCCAAAATAAAAGCAGAGGATTTTTGGAGTTCTGGTGAACACAGAAAGGGGAAGGGCGGAGATCAGGCCTTGAGGCGCATATGCAAATCCCGAAGCAAGGCTGATCTCTCTGCCCTGTGCACCTTTCCTTAATGGCCCTGGTTGCTTTGTCTATTAGCATTTCAATAACCCATTAGATCTCTGAGGAGGGCCGTTTTTGTTTTTTTTTTTTTTTTTTTTTTTTAAATCCTTTTTGCTTTTTCTAAAACAATTACTCTAAGAAGCTCAATACAGAAAGCTTCAAAGAATTGAAATTTGGGCACGTCAAATCAAGAGCAGAACTAAGAGAGCTCTGAGACAAAAGGCAATAATCCAGTGGCTGAGAAAATTCACTAAACAACACAACTTCCCAAGAAAAGGGGGGTGTCCGCTCACAGCCACCATCCTGGTGGACAGGAAACACTCCTGCCCATCGCCAGCCCCATAGCCCAGAGCTGCCCCAGACAACCCAGTGTGACGGAAGTGCTTCAAATAACAGGCACACACCACAAAACTGGGCGTGGACATTAGCCTTCCCTGCAACCTCAGCTGAATGTCCCAGAGCTGGGAAGGGGGAGCAGTGTGAATTAACAGAGCCTCATTCAGCCATCATTTGAGCAGACTGGAGCCTCCCAACACAGCCCAGCAGCCCAGAACTGCCCTGGGGGGATGGCACTCACCTGTGACATAGCACAGTCATCCCTCAACAGAGGACCCGGGGTGCACAGCCTGGAAGAGGGGCCCACTTGCAAGTCTCAGGAGCCATACGCCAATACCAAAGACTTGTGGGTCAGTGGCAGAGACAAACTGTGGCAGGACTGAACTGAAGGATTAGACTATTGCAGTAGCTTTAAAACTCTAGGATCATCAGGGAGATTTGATTGTTAGGGCCACCCCCCCTCCCCGACTGCCCAGAAACACGCCCCACATACAGGGCAGGCAACACCAACTACACACGCAAGCTTGGTACACCAATTGGGCCCCACAAGACTCACTCCCCCACTCACCAAAAAGGCTAAGCAGGGGAGATCTGGCTTGTGGAGAACAGGTGGCTCATGGACGCCACCTGCTGGTTAGTTAGAGAAAGTGTACTCCACGAAGCTGTAGATCTGATAAATTAGAGATAAGGACTTCAACTGGTCTACAAACCCTAAAAGAACCCTATCAAGTTCAGCAAATGCCACGAGGCCAAAAACAACAGAAAATTATAAAGCATATGAAAAAACCAGACGATATGGATAACCCAAGCCCAAGCACCCAAATCAAAAGACCAGAAGAGACACACCTAGAGCAGCTACTCAAAGAACTAAAGATGAACAATGAGACCATAGTACGGGATATGAAGGAAATCAAGAAGACCCTAGAAGAGCATAAAGAAGACATTGCAAGACTAAATAAAAAAATGGATGATCTTATGGAAATTAAAGAAACTGTTGACCAAATTAAAAAGATTCTGGACACTCATAGTACAAGACTAGAGGAAGTTGAACAACGAATCAGTGACCTGGAAGATGACAGAATGGAAAATGAAAGCATAAAAGAAAGAATGGGGAAAAAAATTGAAAAACTCGAAATGGACCTCAGGGATATGATAGATAATATGAAACGTCCGAATATAAGACTCATTGGTGTCCCAGAAGGGGAAGAAAAGTGTAAAGGTCTAGGAAGAGTATTCAAAGAAATTGTTGGGGAAAACTTCCCAAATCTTCTAAACAACATAAATACACAAATCATAAATGCTCAGCGAACTCCAAATAGAATAAATCCAAAAAGACCCACTCCGAGACATATACTGATCACACTGTCAAACATAGAAGAGAAGGAGCAAGTTCTGAAAGCAGCAAGAGAAAAGCAATTCACCACATACAAAGGAAACAGCATAAGACTAAGTAGTGACTACTCAGCAGCCACCATGGAGGCGAGAAGGTAGTGGCACGATATATTTAAAATTCTGAGTGAGAGGAATTTCCAGCCAAGAATACTTTATCCAGCAAAGCTCTCCTTCAAATTTGAGGGAGAGCTTAAATTTTTCACAGACAAAGAAATGCTGAGAGAATTTGCTAACAAGAGACCTGCCCTACTGGAGATACTAAAGGGAGCCCTACAGACAGAGAAACAATGACAGGACAGAGAGACTTGGAGAAAGGTTCAGTACTAAAGAGATTCGGTATGGGTACAATAAAGGATATTAATAGAGAGAGGGAAAAATATGGCAAACATAATCCAAAGGATAAGATGGCCGATTCAAGAAATGCCTTCACGGTTTTAACGTTGAATGTAAATGGATTAAACTCCCCAATTAAAAGATATAGATTCGCAGAATGGATCAAAAAAAATGAACCATCAATATGTTGCATACAAGAGACTCATCTTAGACACAGGGACACAAAGAAACTGAAAGTGAAAGGATGGAAAAAAATATTTCATGCAAGCTACAGCCAAAAGAAAGCAGGTGTAGCAATATTAATCTCAGATAAAATAGACTTCAAATGCAGGGATGTTTTGAGAGACAAAGAAGGCCACTACATACTAATAAAAGGGGCAATTCAGCAAGAAGAAATAACAATCGTAAATGTCTATGCACCCAATCAAGGGGCCACAAAATACATGAGAGAAACATTGGCAAAACTAAAGGAAGCAATTGATGTTTCCACAATAATTGTGGGAGACTTCAACACATCACTCTCTCCTATAGATAGATCAACCAGACAGAAGACCAATAAGGAAATTGAAAACCTAAACAATCTGATAAATGAATTGGATTTAACAGACATCTACAGGACATTACATCCCAAATCACCAGGATACACATACTTTTCTAGTGCGCACGGAACTTTCTCCAGAATAGATCATATGCTGGGACATAAAACAAGCCTCAATAAATTTAAAAAGATTGAAATTATTCAAAGCACATTCTCTGACCACAATGGAATACAATTAGAAGTCAATAACCATCAGAGACTTAGAAAATTCACAAATACCTGGAGGTTAAACAACACACTCCTAAACAATCAGTGGGTTAAAGAAGAAATAGCAAGAGAAATTGCTAAATATATAGAGACGAATGAAAATGAGAACACAACATACCAAAACCTATGGGATGCAGCAAAAGCAGTGCTGAGGGGGAAATTTTTAGCACTAAACGCATATATTAAAAAGGAAGAAAGAGCCAAAATCAAAGAACTAATGGATCAACTGAAGAAGCTAGAAAATGAACAGCAAACCAATCCTAAACCAAGTACAAGAAAAGAAATAACAAGGATTAAAGCAGAAATAAATGACATAGAGAACAAAAAAACAATAGAAAGGATAAATATCACCAAAAGTTGGTTCTTTGAGAAGATCAACAAGATTGACAAGCCCCTAGCAAGACTGACAAAATCAAAAAGAGAGAAGACCCATATAAACAAAATAATGAATGAAAAAGGTGACATAACTGCAGATCCTGAAGAAATTAAAAAAATTATAAGAGGATACTATGAACAACTGTATGGCAACAAACTGGATAATGTAGAAGAAATGGACAATTTCCTGGAAACATATGAACAACCTAGACTGACCAGAGAAGAAATAGAAGACCTCAACCAACCCATCACAAGCAAAGAGATCCAATCAGTCATCAAAAATCTTCCCACAAATAAATGCCCAGGGCCAGATGGCTTCACAGGGGAATTCTACCAAACTTTCCAGAAAGAACTGACACCAATCTTACTCAAACTCTTTCAAAACATTGAAGAAAATGGAACACTACCTAACTCATTTTATGAAGCTAACATCAATCTAATACCAAAACCAGGCAAAGATGCTACAAAAAAGGAAAACTACCGGCCAATCTCCCTAATGAATATAGATGCAAAAATCCTCAACAAAATACTTGCAAATCGAATCCAAAGACACATTAAAAAAATCATACACCATGACCAAGTGGGGTTCATTCCAGGCATGCAAGGATGGTTCAACATAAGAAAAACAATCAATGTATTACAACACATTAAAAACTCGAAAGGGAAAAATCAATTGATCACCTCAATAGATGCTGAAAAAGCATTTGACAAAATCCAACATCCCTTTTTGATAAAAACACTTCAAAAGGTAGGAATTGAAGGAAACTTCCTCAACATGATAAAGAGCATATATGAAAAACCCACAGCCAGCATAGTACTCAATGGTGAGAGACTGAAAGCCTTCCCTCTAAGATCAGGAACAAGACAAGGATGCCCGCTGTCACCACTGTTATTCAACATTGTGCTGGAAGTGCTAGCCAGGGCAATCCGGCAAGACAAAGAAATAAAAGGCATCCAAATTGGAAAAGAAGAAGTAAAACTGTTATTGTTTGCAGATGATATGATCTTATATCTAGAAAACCCTGAGAAATCAACGATACACCTACTAGAGCTAATAAACAAATTTAGCAAAGTAGCGGGATACAAGATTAATGCACATAAGTCAGTAATGTTTCTATATGCTAGAAATGAACAAACTGAAGAGACACTCAAGAAAAAGATACCATTTTCAATAGCAACTAAAAAAATCAAGTACCTAGGAATAAACTTAACCAAAGATGTAAAAGACCTATACAAAGAAAACTACATAACTCTACTAAAAGAAATAGAAGGGGACCTTAAAAGATGGAAAAATATTCCATGTTCATGGATAGGAAGGCTAAATGTCATTAAGATGTCAATTCTACCCAAACTCATCTACAGATTCAATGCAATCCCAATCAAAATTCCAACAACCTACTTTGCAGACTTGGAAAAGCTAGTTATCAAATTTATTTGGAAAGGGAAGATGCCTCGAATTGCTAAAGACACTCTAAAAAAGAAAAACGAAGTGGGAGGACTTACACTCCCTGACTTTGAAGCTTATTATAAAGCCACAGTTGCCAAAACAGCATGGTACTGGCACAAAGATAGACATATACATCAATGGAATCGAATTGAGAATTCAGAGATAGACCCTCAGATCTATGGCTGACTGATCTTTGATAAGGCCCCCAAAGTCACCGAACTGAGCCATAATGGTCTTTTCAACAAATGGGGCTGGGAGAGTTGGATATCCATATCCAAAAGAATGAAAGAGGACCCCTACCTCACCCCCTACACAAAAATTAACTCAAAATGGACCAAAGATCTCAATATAAAAGAAAGTACCATAAAACTCCTAGAAGATAATGTAGGAAAACATCTTCAAGACCTTGTATTAGGAGGCCACTTCCTAGACTTTACACCCAAAGCACAAGCAACAAAAGAGAAAATAGATAAATGGGAACTCCTCAAGCTTAGAAGTTTCTGCACCTCAAAGGAATTTCTCAAAAAGGTAAAGAGGCAGCCAACTCAATGGGAAAAAATTTTTGGAAACCATGTATCTGACAAAAGACTGATATCTTGCATATACAAAGAAATCCTACAACTCAATGACAATAGTACAGACAGCCCAATTATAAAATGGGCAAAAGATATGAAAAGACAGTTCTCTGAAGAGGAAATACAAATGGCCAAGAAACACATGAAAAAATGTTCAGCTTCACTAGCTATTAGAGAGATGCAAATTAAGACCACAATGAGATACCATCTAACACCAGTTAGAATGGCTGCCATTAAACAAACAGGAAACTACAAATGCTGGAGGGGATGTGGAGAAATTGGAACTCTTATTCATTGTTGGTGGGACTGTATAATGGTTCAGCCACTCTGGAAGACAGTCTGGCAGTTCCTTAGAAAACTAGATATAGAGCTACCATTCGATCCAGCGATTGCACTTCTCGGTATATACCCGGAAGATCGGAAAGCAGTGACACGAACAGATATCTGCACGCCAATGTTCATAGCAGCACTATTCACAATTGCCAAGAGATGGAAACAACCCAAATGTCCTTCAACATATGAGTGGATAAATAAAATGTGGTATATACACACGATGGAATACTACGCGGCAGTAAGAAGGAACGATCTGGTGAAACATATGACAACATGGATGAACCTTGAAGACATAATGCTGAGCGAAATAAGCCAGGCACAAAAAGAGAAATATTATATGCTACCACTAATGTGAACTTTGAAAAATGTAAAACAAATGGTTTATAATGTAGAATGTAGGGGAACTAGCAGTAGAGAGCAATTAAGGAAGGGGGAACAATAATCCAAGAAGAACAGATAAGCTATTTAACGTTCTGGGGATGCCCAGAAATGACTATGGTCTGTTAATTTCTGATGGATGTAGTAGGAACAAGTTCACTGAAATGTTGCTATATTATGTAACTTTCTTGGGGTAAAGTAGGAACATGTTGGAAGTTAAGCAGTTATCTTAGGTTAGTTGTCTTTTTCTTACTCCCTTGTTATGGTCTCTTTGAAATGTTCTTTTATTGTATGTTTGTTTTCTTTTTAACTTTTTTTTTCATACAGTTGATTTGAAAAAAGAAGGGAAATTTAAAAAAAAAAAAAAAAAAAGAAAGAAAAAAGACAAACAAGGAAAAAAAAAAAAAAAAAAGATGTAGTGCCCCCTTGAGGAGCCTGTGGAGAATGCAGGGGTATTCGGCTACCCCACCTCCATGGTTGCTAACATGACCACAGACATAGGGGACTGGTGGTTTGATGGGTTGAGCCCTCTACCATAAGTTTTACCCTTGGGAAGACGGTTGCTGCAAAGGAGAGGCTAGGCCTCCCTGTATTTGTGCCTAAGAGTCTCCTCCTGAATGCCTCTTTGTTGCTCAGATGTGGCCCTCTCTCTCTGGCTAAGCCAACTTGAAAGGTGAAATCACTGCCCTCCCCCCTACGTGGGATCAGACACCCAGGGAAGTGAATCTCCCTGGCAACGTGGAATATGACTCCCGGGGAGGAATGTAGACCTGGCATCGTGGGATGGAGAACATCTTCTTGACCAAAAGGGGGATGTGAAAGGAAATGAAATAAGCTTCAGTGGCAGAGAGATTCCAAAACGAGCCGAGAGATCACTCTGGTGGGCACTCTTACGCACACTTTAGACAACCTTTTTTAGGTTCTAAAGAATTGGGGTAGCTGGTGGTGGATACCTGAAACTATTAAACTACAACCCAGAACCCATGAATCTCGAAGACAGTTGTATAAAAATGTAGCTTATGAGGGGTGACAGTGGGATTGGGAATGCCATAAGGACCAAACTCCACTTTGTCTAGTTTATGGATGGATGTGTAGAAAAGTAGGGGAAGCAAACAAACAGACAAAGGTACCCAGTGTTCTTTTTTACTTCAATTGCTCTTTTTCACTCTAATTATTATTCTTGTTATTTTTGTGTGTGTGCTAATGAAGGTGTCAGGGATTGATTTAGGTGATGAATGTACAACTATGTAATGGTACTGTAAACAATCGAAAGTACAATTTGTTTTGTGTGACTGCGTAGTATGTGAATATATCTCAATAAAATGATGATTAAAAAAAAAAAAAAAAAACCATAAGCATACATTATGGGCAAGATGCATCCCACTTCCCAGATCCTGGAACAGTTTTAATATGATACCAAGATACATATCATATATCTTAATTGAGAAATGCATGATATAAACAAATGCTAGAGAAAGGAATCCAAAATGATTAGGACACTATTTTTGGAAAAGGGGAAAAAGAAAATTTTTCCTATTTAAAAACAGAACTGCAAATGTAGGGCAGCAGGGATAGTGAGTCACTGCATGTCTAGTAACTGCTCTTGACTCGTTCTGGAATGTATCCATGGGGGCTTGCTTTAAAGACATGGGATGACTGTGGTTGATGGAAGTGGGAGAAAAAGCCCATTAATTACTATGGCTAGAGGAGAGGATAACTTCCTCTTTTGATGCAAAAAAGTTAGGAAGAAACTTAAACTCACCATTTGCTCTGATTTTTCTGCTTTGTCTTTGATATCTTTGATTTTGCCAAAGAGTTGCTGAATAGCTTTCTGGGCCTCTTCAAGTGCCTAGAATAAGATAAATAAATGAAAAACAAGAAGCAATGCAAAACGGTACCAGTCATGGTACTATAATCAATTCCAGACTCAAAAGAAAATTACCATAAAGTGCTCTTGATTTGTTGTACTTCCACTGACGATTTTACTGTACCAAGTAGTACAGACAGATACAGTCAAGCATTTGGATACAGACAAATACTCAGGACTCTAACCAACGTGCAGTATAAAGTTTTAATTTGAAAACTAAACTACCTCCCTCTATCTGAGTGATTGTTACACATTATTGATCACAACAAATAAACAGGGCCCTCACATCTGTGTGTGTGTACACGCGCACACACACTTATGCGCATAACGTTAAAGCCTATAAAAGGACAAAGGTGGCTCTAAAATGGAAGTAGGGGAAGTATCGGTTTTGGATATACTAGATGACTGTGCCGTCGAAAAAATCAAGACCGTGCATGGGGTCGCCCAAAGTGTAGCAAACCTAAAATACATTTACAGTATTCCATTTGAAGCCAATGAAATAAAGTTAGAAAGGGCACTTATGGCTAATGATGAGCAGAATGCTTCCACTGAAATAAAAACCTACAAAGATGGATGCTGTACAACTATGTAATGGTACTGTGAACAATCGAATGTACGATTTGTTTTGAATGACTGTGTGGTATGTGAATATATCTCAATAAAATGAAGATTTAATAAAAAAAAAAAAAAAAAAAAACCTTCATTGGAGTTCCCAGCTTGTGGCCTGCCCTACAGAATTGGACTAACTCATCCCCACCATTGTGTGAGACAATTCTTATTAAAACTCAATTTTTTTCAAACGCCTCCTATCAGTTCTGTTTCCCTAGAGATCCCTGACTAATGCACCGTTTATACGGTTCCTGAGAAATTCGTATTCATTCATTTTTTAATTCCCTTTTCTCTTTAACCAAATACTTATTGAACAACTAAATGTACTGAGCACTGTTCCAGGAACTTGGGATAAATCATTGTAAAGAGAGAGACAAAGATTCCTGCTAATGATAAGTAAATTTTATAATATATTAGAAGTTGGTAAGTGTTACAGATAAAAGAAAAAAATAGAACAGGGGAAGAAGACTCTCGAGTGCAGATTGCATTTTTAAGTTTGGGTGGGACTTATTTAGAATGTGACATGTAAGCAACAACTTAAGGAGGTGATGGGATCAGCCAAGTGGTTGTCTGCAGGGTCCAGTACAGGAAGAAGGAATGACAAGAGTAAGTGCTGGAGATGGGGCTGTGTCTGCTGGGTTCAGGGAATAGCTAGGAAGCCAGCGGTGCTGGACGTACTGACATAACTTAGTCCCTAGTCTTTATGAGGTCACTCTGGTTTATTAGACTGATGATGCATTTGTCTGCTCCTACCTCATTTGTATTACAACTCTTTCTCACACAAACCCACTATGAATTGAACCATGTTCTAAGATTTTGTATTAAATTTTTTCCCATCACCTCCGAAGGGTGGAAAGAAATTGCAGTAAACCCCAACACTGAAGTATTGTGAACATTTTTAGATAGGTGACTTCTAAAGCAATTATAATTAAAGGATGAAATCTTAAAGTTCAAGTTACACTGCCATAGTCCTCTCAGGTTTGATTATTGTAACTTATCTATGTGTCTTTAATTTAATTGTAGCTAATTATGGAAGAACCTAACTTGCACTGGTTACCTTGCTTGTGCTATCTAAAGCTGGCAAATATTCTCAATCTGCCTGAAGAACTTGTTCTATGAGGTTTTTATGGTGGTGCCTATGGGTTTTTGCTTATAGGGTCCTCCAGGTAAAGATTCATGAGTATTTAGTAGATGTGACATCTCCTTAGAGATGAGATAAATTTCCTTGTTGAGAACCAACAATATCAGTGAAATTTTAGGGGTGACAGGAAAGCCTATGCCATTTAATTAGATACCTGATTTCTCTCTGATAATCCATAAATTTAGCTCAGAAATTGGATCCTTTTTACACAGAAACTGCACCTTGGAATAGGAAACTTTATTTTTTTTCTTTCTTTCATTTTAGAATGGGAAAAATTTTAATCTGTTTAATTACTTTGGTATTAACATGAACCAAAGAACTTTGAAAAAGTTTTGTTAGAGGATTTGTTTGAAAGATCATTAAAGTTAAATGAGTAATATTGAGATGAAGAGGATACAATTTTTAGGAGAAAAGATTGTAAGAAAAAATGCTAGACTTTTTGTTTGAGATTAGACCAGTCTGAGGTGGCATTAAAATTATTTCATAGTTAAAATAAGGGCTAAGCTTTACAGTACCGTAGACCTAGATCCAAAATTGACTCCACTCCATTTTAGTAGCATTTTGATCTACAGTAAATGCATTACTCTATTTTTAATACTGAGTTCTCTCAACTATTAAATGAAGACAAAAATAGTATTTATATTTAGAATAATTGTGATGCTTAAATGAGATAACAGATATAAAACACTTAAAGCTTGACACTAGATAATATTCAATAAATATTAGCAAAGCTTCATAATATTAGTATTTTGTTATTATGGCTAGAGAAAGACATTTGTTTGAAATGTCATTGTACATGTCACCTATTCAAGGATTCATAATGTTAAGATAAAATCCGGACTTAAATTTACATTATAACTAAGTTATCTTTTCACATTAAAAAAGATTAGTTCTAATGATATAGTCCAGTAAAAATACTGTGTAGGGAATATGTAACTTTAACAAGTTATAATTATTACAAGTATAAATATCTAAAGGAATAGAGAATAGTTTTGCTTTTAAATAATACTATATAATCTGTTGTTCATTAAATAGTTTTCCTATTTGTTCAAAAGCTAATAACTTATTTGGTTTTGAGGGAAAATACTTCCTGCAAACAAGTGGTAACCAAGTTTTTTGGTGATTTTTATAATCTAAATGCCATGTTGCAACAAATGCATATATGAGCTCTTCAAAATTAAACACATATTTTTCACCAAAATTTTTCTTTACAAGGTGATTTTGTTCTACAATGGCTTCTTTTTTTGATGCTGTTTGAACTTCAGATCTCATCCTCTTCAGATGGAGACTGAGGTGTAACCATTTATAGATATTATCTATATTATAGATATATATTATCAATGTAGCTTCCCTTGAAAGCAAAATGAATGACATTTAAAATTATATTGTAATGCAAGTAAGTTTGTTAGTTATAAATAACATGAGTAGACTAAGGAACATTGAGGAAAAGAAAAAAAGTACAGCTGTGAGTGCAGAAATAAAATCTTAAGAAATAGTATAATGCTGAAGTGCTGTGTTATTAACAGTAATAATATTTGGAAGGTTTGCAGAATAGTGTCGATCAATTAGTTATTTGTGGACAAGTTATGGAGGCTACTGAAAAGTGAATCCTTGATGTAACCAATATAAAAAATTGAGGCGACACCAAGGGGATTTTAAAAACAGGATATAATGAGATTTGTTTTAAATATTTTAAGTCTGAAGACATTATGCAGAAGAGCTAAGGAGTAGATGCTTAAGGCAGTGAAAACCTCTTTGGAGGGTCCCCCAGCATGAAGTGCTGAGGTTGGACACCCCAATCTGTGTGGACTCCTCATCAGCCTCGGACTCGCTTCTGGGCCTGTACTCCGCCTCTGGTTTTATGACATTTGGCATTTTATTTTCATTCTATTCCATAATATAATTATTGTGCATCCCAAACTGTCCTGTAATTCTTCTGACCTCCATACTTTCCAAGCTTTCATGATGCTTCTGGAACTTTACTTCTCAACCCAGAAGTCTGAGGTACTTCATTACTTTAACACTCATTTAAGATGCAATTGGCTCATCAGCTTAATTCCCAAAGAAATAAATAATTCTTCATTGCCACTTTTAAACTTTAACAATATAGCTACCTTTTGTGGAAGTAGAATTGAAATACATTGAGGATATTCACTGTCACTTATAATGATTTGCCCTTTTTACTTAACAACAACTATTTCATCTTCCCTAATGATCTGCCAACATTCTGCCCTAACATTTATTTTTTGACATGAATATTTTAGATTAAAATAAGCTTCCTTCCTACCCAAAGTCCAATAAAGGGACTTTACTTCTTTTGGGGTAATAGGTCTCTTGTTAATAAAGAAAGCTTAATTTTTGAAACATCTTTAAGCAATTTTCATTATTTTGAGCAGACCTGAAATTATGGATTTATAAGACAAGTCATAAAGACCAACATTCATTTCTTTACACATCAGATTTCTTAATTTGTCTGATTTTACTTTGTTTCATCTTCTGTAAAATATATTCAAGTTTGCCAAGTTATACTTTGAGGATCTGCAATGAGCTAAACAAAAGTCTTGCCCTTGTGTATGTTTTTATACTGAGTCCCTCTAGGGAATATGCCTGCAACTGGCTCTTCTAATTAGAAATATTTCTCTTGTCTTTCAAGTACAACCTAAGTCAACTTTCATGACACTTTCTCTTTTAGGTTTAGTATCCTTTATAAATTAATCTGGTCTCTTAACATCCACTTGTTACACTTCATTCCACTGCCTTTTGAAAAAATTAATAGAGTGGAAATGGTTGAATAATGTATAAAACTGTTTTGTGCCCAATTTGAATGTTAACTTGCTACTAAGTTTGGCTAATGTATTTAACTTGGCTATTTTCTCATAATGAGCCATGCTGAAAATTTTCAAAATATAATTACCATATTATGAAAATATCAACTGATTTTCATTCTGATAAGAGTATAACATTCTGCATGTTTATATTTTATGTACTTCAACATTATTATTTAAATCCTCATAAGGGTTGCATTAATGTAAATAACATATTAATGCATTAATGTAAATAATATATGTTTATATATATAATATTGGCTATTTCAAAGCATTCTTCAATCTGTCTCATTGTAATTCAACATAATTAGTGTCATAATATTACTGTGAATTTTAGAAATTTTAACAAAAGGAAAGCTGCCCACAGTGGGGGGGCGGGGTGACTTTTAAAAATCTTCATAGGATTCCCCATGAATGCTTGCTATTTTGTTATTTAAAAAAACTTTAACTTTCCTATGTTAATTCTTTTCTCTAATTTTACTGGATTTCTCAGGTGATCTTTTCCAATAGGGTGACCTTAAGTGCCGTGTGTGTGCTTCTGACCCCTCACTTTTATCTTCAGCGTGATTTCTACCTCTAAATCTATGTTCATATAGAAAACTGATTACTTGATACTATTGCAGGATGACTAATAGGTATCTCAGACTTAATGAATTTGAAATCTACCTCTAGATATCTTCTTACAAACTTTTTCTTCTTTAATGTTCTTTGTCTTCAGCGAATGGCACCGTATTCATCTATTTGCTAAGAACAAAATCTCATAGTCATTTTCAGTAACATTTCCCATCCAATTTTTGACACAATCAGGGAATTCTGCTAGACTTTACTTTTTATATGTCACCCAAACTTTGATAAAACTCATGCACAGAGAATTGTAGAAAACAGATTCCATTTGCAAGTCAAATCTATGATGTATTCCATAGATTATAATTATTTTAAACTGCTAAACTTACCTAACTGGGCTATGAGCTTATCAACAAGGATAGTCATAAAATATTTTGTTAAATACTTTGGACAAATCCGGATACAAAGATATTCCAGTCTTTATCAAACATTTGTATAAGGTTAAGTAGTCTTATTTTAATTTTAAACTGTGAATTTTATAGCAAGATAATAAAACTCTATTTACATTGTTAGAGATCAAATTCAATTTCACTGGATATAGTATTCTAGGCTGGTATTTTGTTTTGTTTCAATACTTTAAATATTTCCCTCCAATCTCTTTAGGTTTGCGTGGTTTCTACGTGAAATCGTCTGTAAGTCTCACTTTTATTCTTCTACATACAAAGGTGCTTTTATTCTCTGGCTTCTTTTAAGAGTTTCACCATGTCTTTTGTTTTCTGCAGTTCAAATAGGATATGCCTAGGCATAAATATTTTTTGCATTTCTCTTGGTTGGAGTTGTCTGAACTTCCTGGATCTGTGGTCTGTTAACAATTTTGGAATAATCTTAGCCATTATTATTTCAAGTATTTCTTTTGCTCCATTCCCTGTATCTCTCTCTTCTCCTGATATTCCTCTTTTATGTATGCCATACACAAGGAAATTCTCCCACAGATCTTAAATGCTGTTTTATTTATTCTTTTTTTTTCTCATTGTATTTTCAGTTTGGAAAGTTTCTATTGACACATCAAGCTCACTGATTCCTTCCTGAGCTGTGTTCAGTCTTTTGATGAGCCGTTCAAAAACATTCTTCATTTATGCTGCAGTGTTTTTGCTTTCTGGCATTTCTTTTTGATTTCTATCTTAGTGTTCCCATTCCCTGCTTACATTAGCCCCCTCTTCTGGCATGTTGTCTACATTCTCCATTAAAACCTTTAACATATTAATCATAGATATTTTAAATTTCCTGATGAGAATTTCAACATCTGTGCTGTATCTGAACATGGTCTGATGCTTGTTTTGTCTCCAAAGACTGTTTTATCTTACCTTTTAGCAAGTCTTGAGATTTTTCATTGTTGAAAGCCAGGCATATTGTATCAAAATAGGTTCCGAGTTAATTAGGTGGTTAATGTGAGGGTTTACATTACCATGGCAAGAGTTGGGCTGTGATTATTGTTGGCTATACCTGAAGGGGCCAAAGGATTGAAATTCCTCTAGTGCCCTTGTTTTTTTGTTTGTTCATTTGTTTGTTTGTTTTCCAATTCAGTTGTATTGAGATATATTCACATACCCTACAGTCATCTACAGTGTACAACCAATTGTTCACAGTAGCATCATATAGTTTTGCATTCATAACCAAAATCACTTTTTGAACATTTTTGTTACTGCAAAAAAAAAAAAAAAATAGAATAAAAATAAGAATAACCAAAGCATCCCTTCCCTCCACCCCCCCATTATTCATTTAATTTTTTCCCCATCTTTCTATTCATCTCTCCATACACTGGATTAAAGGAATGTGAGCCACAAGGTTTTCACAATCACACAGTCACACTATGTAAGCCACATAGTTATACAGTCGTCTTCAAGAATCAAGGATACTGGGTTGCAGTTCAACAGTTCAGGTATTTCCTTCTAGCTATTCCAATACAGTAAAAACTAAAAAGGGATCTCTCTATAACACATAAGAATAACCTCCAGAATGACCTCTTGACTCCATTTGAAATCTCTCAGCCACTGAAACATTATTTTGCTTCATTTCACTTCCCCCTTTTGGTCAAGAAGATTTTCTCAATCCCATGATGCCGTGTCAGGCTCATCCCCAGGAGTCATGTCCCACATTGCCAGAGAGATTTACACCCCTGGGAGTCATGTCCCACATAGCAGGGAGGGCAGTGAGTTTACCTGGTGTGTGGGCTTAGAGAAAGAGGCCATAGCTGAGCAACAAAAGAGGTCCTCTGGGGGAGATTTTTTAGGCACAATTATAAGTAGGCTTAGCATCTCCTTTGCAGTAACAAACTTCATAAGGGCAAGCCCAAGATCAAGGGCTTGGCCTTTTAAATTGGTAGTCCCCAATGCTTGTAAGAATAGCAGTAATTCCCCAAGTGTAGAAGTTTAATATTTCTGCATTTTTCCCCAGTCCTTTATGGGGGCTTTGCAAATACTTCTTATTCTGTGCCCAAATTACTTTGGGAGTATTGGGGTATCACACTAACCTGTACAAACCAACCAGGTCTCATTCCCTATTCAAAGTACCACATAATTACTGGTATTTGAATAAGATGACCATACAAGTTAAATTATTTAGTGTGCTGCAGAAAATAAGATTTTGCACCAAATAAACATCTCTTCCTTTGGTCTCATGCAGAAGTTGAAGTTTTAAAACACAGTCAATACCATCCTTTACCCTTTAGTCTGATTTGCCTTAGTCCTAACCAGATCTGCTTCATTCATATCTTTAATTGAAGTCTGAGCTCTTTTTCAGCTTTTTAACAGTTCCTGTAGGGGTAATACTGACATTCATAGCTGCTGAACTCTAGCTCTGAGTCTCAGGTGTTATACAGATACTCAAAATTCCAAGGACTGACCAGGCTATACACAAAGAGCTTAGCATATCAGAATTTAGAGATAACCATTACAACTCATGAATAGATGTGACTTCCGTAAGAACTTACAATCGAGGGACATTTAGAATAAGACTTCCCCTGATAAACTGTGCTCTAAGATTCAATTCTCAGAGTTTGCACATTATACTTAGTCTTTATTAATGAGGCATTATATTGTTTGTCTCTTCATTTCTGGCTTATTTCACTCAAAATGCTGTCCTCAAGATCCATTGACCTAGTTGCATGCCTTACAACATCATTCCTTCTTGAAGCTTCTCAATCTTCTATCGTTTGCATACACCAAAGTTCACTATTCTGTTAATCAGTCAATGTACACTTAGGCCACATCTATCCACTGCAAATGCCATAACACCAGTGTGCAAATGTCCATTTGTATCCCTGCTCTCAGTTCTTCCAAGTATATACCCAATAATGAGGTTGCAGGACCTTATAGCAACCACATACTTAGCTTCTTGTGGAACCAATCCATGGCCCTCCAGATCGGCTTCTTCATTCTACTTCCCCACAAACAATGAATAGGTACATCCCACTCTCCATGTTTTCTCCAGCTCTTGTATCTCTGTTTATTTTCCCCCTGCAGTTTATAGAGATATATTCACATACCATACAATCATTCGTGGTGTACAATCAATTGCTCACAGTATCATCATAAGTTGTACATTCATCACCACAATCAGCCCTTGAGCATGTTCATTACTCCAAAAAAAAAAAACAAAAAACAATAAGAATTAAAAAAAGATAAAAGAAAAATTAAAGTTTAATAAAATGGTCAGACAACACCACCAACACCAAGAATACCATACCTTTCCCTTATATCCCCCTCTTATAGATATTTAGTTTTGGTATGTTGTCTTTGTTACATTAATGGGAGCATATTATGTTACTGGTAAGCATAGACTGCAGTTGCATTGATTTTGTTTTTCCCCAATGCCATTCTTTTTTCAACATCTTGCAAAGTTGGCATTAATTTGTTCTCCCACAGGTACATTTTTATAGTTGTATGTTTAATCACCATCATTGACCACTCTAGGTTTCACTAAGTTCTACAGTTCCAGTCTTTGTCATCTGTCTTTCCTTCTGGTGTCATACATGTCCCTAGCCTTCCTCTTTCAACTTTACTCAGTCATCTTTGTTCAGTGTACTTACAATATTGTGCTACAATCACACAGTATTATGCTATTCATTTCTGGATCTAGACAATCAATCCTTTTGAACATTCTGTACTCCTTCAGCATCAAATGCTCAGTCTCTAACCTCTTTCTATCTCCCGATGGCCTTTCTCAGCTTTAACTCTCAAAGACTGCTCACTAACATTAGTTCATACTAGTGAGGCCATTTAGTTTCTGGCTAATTTTGCTCAGCATTATATCCTCAAGGTTTGTCCACATTATTATATGCTCCATGAATTTGTTCTGTCTTACAACTGTGTAATATTCCATTGTGTGTATATACCACAGTTTGTTTAGCCACTTGTCTGTTGATGGACATTTGGACTGCTTCCATCTCTTGGCAATTGTGAATAATGCTGTTATAAACATCAGTCTACAAATGTCCAGTTGTGTCTTAGCTTTCCATTCCTCTGAGTATATACCTAGTAATGGAATTGCTGGATCATATGGCAACTCTATACTTAGCTTCCTGAGGAACTGCCACACTGCCTTCCAGAGTAGCTGCACCATTCTATATTCCCATCAACAGTGAGTAACTGTGCCTCTTTCTCCACATCCTCTCCATCACTTGTAATTTTCTATTTTTTTTTTTGATAATGGCCATTCTAGAAGGTGTTAGATGATATCTCATTGTGGTTGTGATTTGCATTTTCCTAATAGCCAGTGAAGTGAAGCATCTTTTCATGTTTTTGAGCCATTTGTATTTCCTCTTCAGATAACTGTCCATCCATGTTTTTTGCCCATTTTTAAAATTAGATTGTTTGTATTTCTGTGGCTGAGTTGTAGGATCTCTTTGTATATTCTTGATATTAAGCAATTATCTGATATGTGATTTCCAAATACTGTCTCCCATTGCATAGGCTGCCTTTTTACTTTTGTGATAAATTCTTTGTACAAAAGTTTTTAGTTTTGAGGAGATCCCATTTATCTATTCTTTCATTGCTCATGCTTTGGGTATAAGGTCTAGGAAACCACCTCTTATCACAAGATCTTTAAGACATTTCTCTACATTTTCTTCTAAAATTTTATGGTCTTAGCTCTAAGATTTAGATCTTTGATGTATTTTGAATTAATTTTTCTGTAAGGTGTGAGATAGGAGTCCTCTTTCATTCCTTTGGATGTGGCTATCCAGTTCCTTAAACAACATTTATTGAAGAGGCTGCTCTGTCCCAGTTGCATTGGCTTGACCACCTTATGAAAGATCAATTGACCATAGATGAGAGGGTCTATTTCTGAACACTCAATTTGATTCCATTGATCGGTATATCTATCTTTATGCCAGTACCATGCTCTTTTGAGCACTGTAGCTTTGCAATGTGCTTCAAAGTTAGGTAGTGTGAGACCTCCCACTTCCTTCCTCTTTCTCAAAATATTTTTGGCTATTCAGGGTACCCTGCCCTTCCAAGTAAATTCAATTATTGGTTTTTCTATTTCTGCAAAGTAAGTTGTTGGGATTTTAATTGGTATTGCATAGAATCAATAAATCAGTTTATGTAGAATTGACATCCTAACTATATTTGGTCTTCCAATCCATGTTCTTCCATTTGTTTAGGTCCTGTTTGATTTCTCTTAGCAATGTCTTGTAGTTTTCTGTGTATAGGTCTTTTGTGGCCTTGGTTAAGTTCATTCCTAAATGCTTAATTCTTTTAATTGCTATTGTAAATGGATTTTTTTTTTTAATTTCCTCTTCATGGTATATAGGAACACAACTGATTTCTGCATGTTAATTTTGTACCCTGCCACATTGCTGTATTCATTTATCAGCTCTAGTAGCTTTGCTGTAGATTTTTCCAGATTTTCTACATATAGGATGATATCATCTGCAAACAGGGAAAGTTTTACTTCTTCCTCTCCAATTTGGATGCCTTTTATTTCTTTTTGTTACCTAATTGCTCTAGCTAGAACTTCCAGCACAGTGTTGAATAACAGTGGGGACAGTGGGCATCCTTGTCTTGTTCCTGATTCTAGAGGAAAAGCTTTCTGTTTTTCCCTATTATATTATGTTACCTGTGACTTTTTCATATCTTGTTTTTATCATATTGAGAAAGGTCCCTTCTATTCCTATCCTTTAGAGTATTCTCATCAAGAAAGTATGTTGAATTTCATCAGATACCTTTTCTGCATCGATCAAGATGATCATGTGGTTTTTCTATTTTGATTTATTGATGTGGCTATTGCATTAATTGATTTTCTTGTGTTGATCCAGCCTTGCATACCTGGAATAAATCCCATCTGGTCATGGTGTTTAATTCTTTTAATGTACTGCTGGATTTGATTTGTGAGTATTTTGTTGGGGATCTTTGCATCTATATTCAATAAAGAGATTGGCCTATAATTTTCTTTTTGGTAGTATCCTTGTCTAATTTTGGTGTTTGGATGATGTTGGCTTCTGTGCCAGTTTGGATGTATTGTGTCCCCCCAAATGCCATTATCTTTGATGCAGTCTGTGGGGACATATGTATTAGTGCTAATTAGGTTGGAACCTATTGATTGTTTCCATGGAGATCTGGCTCAATCAACTACAGGCAAGACTTTGATTGGATAATTTCCATGGAGATGTTACCCCACTCATTCATGCTGGGTGTGAATTAAATCACTGGAGCCATATAAATGAGCTGTCAAACAAAAGGAACTCAGTGCAGCTGTGAGTGACAATTTGGAGAGTAGCTAAGAGTGACATTTTGTAGACAGCTGCAGCTAAGAGAGGACAAAAAGCCCCACGTGCAACATTTTGGAGAATGCCATTTTGAAACACAACCTGGGAGCAAGCAGATGCCAGCCATATGCCTTCTGAGCTAACAGGTTTTCCAAACCCCAAGGGACATCCTTCAGTGAAGTTACCCATTGTTATGCCTTACCTTGGATGCTTTATGGCCTTAAGACTGTGACTTTGTAACCAAATAAACCCCCTTTATAAAAGCCAATCCATTTCTGGTATTCCACATAATAGCAGCATTTAGCAAACCAGAACAGCTTCATAGAATGAGTTAGGTAGCTTTCCCTCCTCTTCAATTTTTTTGAAGAGTTTGAGCAGGATTGGTAGTAATTCTTGAATGCTTGGTAGAATTCACATGTGAAGCCATCTGGTCCTGGACTTTTCTTTTTTGGGTACTTTCTGATGGCTGACTCAATCTCTTTACTTGTGTTTTGTTTGTTGAGGTCATCTAGTTCTTCTTGAGTTAATATTGGATGTTTATGCTTTTCTAGGAAGTTGTCCATTTTGTCTGTTGTCTAGTTCATTAGCATATAGTTGCTCATAGCATCCTCTCATTATCTCCTTTATTTCTGCAGGGTCAGTAGTAATGCCCCTTCCCATTTCTTATTTTATTTATTTGCATCATTCTTTTTTTTGTTGTTTTTTCTTTTTTCAGCCTAGCTGAGGGCCCATTGATTCTAATTTTCTCAAAGAACCAACTTCTGGTTTTGTTGATTCTCTCTGTTGTTTTCATGTTCTCAATTTCATTCGTTTCTGCTCTAATCTTTGTTATTTCTTTCTTTCTGTTTACTTTTGGGTTAGTTTGCTGTTCTTTCTCTAGTTCTTCCAGGTGAACAGTTAATTCCTTGATTTTTGGTCTTTCTTCTCTTTTAATATAGGCACTTAGGGCAATAAATTTTCCTTTCAGCACCACCTTTGCTGCATCCCATAAGTTTTGATATGTCATGTTTTCATTTTAATTTGTTTCAAGTATTTGCTAATTTCTCTTGTAATTTCTTCCTTTACCCAGTGGTTGTTTAAGTGTCTGGTTTTTAGCCTCCATACATTTGTGAATTTTCTGACCTTCTGCCTGTTATTGATTTCCAACTTCGTTCCATTGTGATCCAAGAAAGTGTTTTGTGTAATATCAGTATTTTTTAATTTGTTGAGATTTGTTTGTGACCCAACATGTAGTCCATCCTAGAGGATGGGATGACCCATGAACACTTTAGAAAAATGTGTATCCTGCTCTAGTGGGGTGTAGTGGTCTATAAATGTGTCAGGTCTAGTTCATTTATTGTACAATTCAACCTCTCTGCTTCCTTATTGATCCTCTGTCTAGATGTTCTATTCATTGATGAGAGCAGTGTATTGAAGTCCCCAACTATTACTATAGAAGTATCTACTTCTCCCTTCAGAATTGTCAGTGTTTCCCTAATATATTTTGGGACACTCTGGCTCAGTGCATAAATGTTTATGATTGTTATGTCTTCTTGATGAATTGTCCCTTTATATAGTGTCATTCTGTCTATATACATAACTGTTTTGCATTTGAAGCCTAATTTGTCTAATATTATTATAGCTATCTCCACTCTTTTATGGTTGTTGTTTGTATGAAATACTTTCTCCAACCTTTCACTTTCAACCTGTTTTTGTCCTTGTGTCTGAAGTGAGTTTCTTGTAGACAGCTTATAGGTGGATCTTGTTTTTGAACCATTCTGCCAGTGCATGTCATTTTATTGAGGAGTTTAATCCATTATTATTTAGTGTTATTACTGTAAAGGCAGTAATTTCTTCTACCATTTTGTCTTTTGGATTTTATACGTCATCTTATTTTTTCCTCTTTACTTTTACACTCCTGATAAGTCTTCATTTCTACACTTTTCTCCAAATTAATCTCTCCTATCTTTTCCTATCAATATGTAGCACTCCCTTTAATATTTCTATTAGAGCAGGTCTCTTATTCACAAATTTTCTCAGTGTCTGTTTGTCTGAAAATATTTTAATCTCTTCCTCATTTTTGAAGGGCAGTTTTGCCGAGTATAGAATTATTGATTGGCAGTTTTTCTCTTTCTGTATCTCAAATATATCACACCACTGCCTTCTTGCCTCCATGGTTTCTGTGGAGAAATCCATACATAGTCTTATTGAGTCCCTTCTATGTGATGGATCACTTTTCTCTTTCTGCTTTCAGAATTCTTTATCTTTGACCTTGGCCAACCTGATCAGTAAGTGTCTGGGAGTTTGTCTTTTGGGATCTATTCTGTTTGGGGCATGCAGCGCTTGTATAGGTAATTTTCTGTCTTTCATAAGAGTTGGGAAATTTTCAGTGATTATTTCTTCTGTTATTCTTTCTGCACACTTCCCCTTCTCTTCTTCTGGGCCACCCATGACACACATATTCATGTACTTCATGTCATCATTCAGTACTATAAGACCCTGTTCATATTTTTCCATTTTTTCCCTATCCTTTTGTGTGTATGTTTTCAGATGTCTCTTCATCTAGTTCACCAATCCTTTTTTCTACCTCTTCAAACTACTGCTGTATGTCTCCATTGTGTTTTTCATCTGTTCTATTGTGGCTTTC
Source organism: Choloepus didactylus (assembly GCF_015220235.1). Lineage (NCBI taxonomy): Eukaryota > Metazoa > Chordata > Mammalia > Pilosa > Megalonychidae > Choloepus > Choloepus didactylus. Next base: position 14,604,709 of record NC_051322.1, read on the forward strand.
ATTCCCATAAGTTCTGCCATTTGTTGTTTCAAGTTTACAAATTATTTTTTATGTTTATTCAGTGTCTTCCTTATATCCCTCATCTCTTTTGCCACAATTTCCTTCAGCTCGTTGGTTTGATTAGATTTGTTTGAACTTCTTCAATTAGTTGTTTCAACTCCCTCAGTTGAAGTGTTGGTTTGTTCCTGGTACATATTTTTGTGTTTCATAGTATGGCTTTTTATTTTTAGCTATCTAGCTGTCTGATTTTCTTGATTAGTTTATTCTGGAGCTCATTTTCACTCTTTTACCTAGGGTTTCCTTGTTGGTTGGCTTTGTTCTCTATCTGTTCTTTGGCTTCAGTTCAGCTTATTCTAGACCTCTAACATAGCTTCTGTTTAGTTGATCAGAATTTTTCAGCTCCTGTTTTTCTGTTTCTTACCCTGCCTCTATATAACCTTTTTGTGAGTGTGTCTCCCCAGATATGATTAGACCCAATTAGATTTCCCAGGCCATCTTGCCCTGCTCTCCTAGTGCCCTTGTTTTTATCTTCTCCCTGCTTCTCCAAGAACTCCTCTTCAGAGAGGCCCAGGTCCCAGGAGGAGGGTGTAATCCATATCACATTTCCCTGAGAATGAGACACTGTAGGTTGTCAGGCCCTCTTGTGAAGCCTCTAGACTCTGTGCTTTTCCCATCCTGTCCAGTGGCTGATGCTTGTCAGAGCTTAGCTCCCACCAGTGTAAAGAGATGCAGTGCCTCTAATTCTCAGATGCCTCTGTGTCTGCCAGGGGTGTGGCTGACTCTAACCATTTCTGTTTTCCATCCCCTGGTATCTGAGTTCTCTGAAGAAGGGCTGCCAATTGAGCTGGGCCCTGCTCCCATTTTCTTGGGGAAGTTATGCCCTTTGGGGAATTATTTCCCCCACTAGACTTTTGCTTTCTCTCTCAGACCTATCTTAGCTCCACCCTTGCCTGGGTCCCATTGCCAATTGAAAATATCTGAGGCTTTCTCTAGTGACCTACTTAGTTTTTAAAAAAAAAAAAAAAAAGAAAGAAATTTTCTTTTCAGAACCTTTCCCCAGCCCCTAAGTTCCCCAGCCCCTGCTCCGTGCACCACCCTTCTTGGGACACAGCCCCTTTCTATCTCTCTGAGCTTGGCCAACTGTAAATACTTATGTCTTTATTCTTTTTTATTTTTATTTCATTTTATTTTTTCCTGTCAGCCCCACCTCTTCTCTGCCTGGATTAAAGCCACAGTTTTAGCTTTGCCTAGATATTTTCCCTTGTTCCCAGTAAAGACTATTTAAAGATATGCTCTTTAAGGAATTGTCTCTTTCGCTTGACTAGTTACTCCCAGAAACTTAATCTGCCTTTGCCTGGGGCAGTGCTGAAACCTGAGAGTACCTGCAGCTCTATTGGGCTATTGAAAAGTAAAGAAAGAAAAAAAGAGAGAGAGAGAAAGAAAGAAAGAGAATCAGAGAGAAAGAAAGAAAGAGAATCAGAAAGAAAGAAAGAGAATCAGAGAGAAAGAAAAGAAAAGAAAAAATACCTTTTTCAGAGCTGGACCCCGGCTCCCTTTGTTTGCCAGTCAAGAGCTGGAGTTTATACCCATTTCTATGTGCCACTTTTTCTTGGTTCAGCCCAATTCCAGTATTCTGAACTCTTCCAACTCCAAAAGTCTCTGTTTTTATGTTGTTGTTAGCTCCACTTCCTCTCTAGTGGGCCAAAATCTCCTGGTTCCTTTGGTGTTTGCTCTTGAGTTATCTGTGCTCAGAGCTTTTATTCGGTAGTCCAAATTTGTTAATTAATTCTGTAAATGGGGCCTGGTTGAGCCCCTGTCCCTGCTCTCAGCAGAGACTGTTTCTTTTTCCCACTGGTAGCCAGTTCCAAGACAGTCTGTCATGCCTGGGGGTGGGGGGTGGGGGGTGTGCCAGTCCCCTGGCCAGGGAAACTGACAGTTCTTTGCTGTGATCTCAGCCATTCTACCCATTCCAGACTGGTGTGCAATGTGTGTCTGGTCACAGAAATACCCCAAACAGTTGTTCCAGTTTCTTGCTATTTTCCATCTTCCCTAGAGGAGTAACTAAATTCCATACCTCACCACTCCACCATCTTGCCCTGTTCTCCTGGTGCCCTTGTTTTTATCTTCTCCGTTTCTCCAAGAACTCCTCTTCAGAGAGTGTCTGCCTTGTGCCTCTTTTCAGCTGTACTCTACTGTTTTTATACTACAGCCCTAGTGTGGTAGTTTTCAGGTTTGGGGAAGGAGAAACATTCTTTAATTTTATAATTAAATCTCAGTCTTTAAGTGGGCATTTGCCCCTGGGCTGTGACCTCCACAGGTGTATCTTGCAATCCCTTCCCCCTTTATGTGAGATGGGAAGGCTAGAGGCAGCTCAAGGGAAAAGCCCCCCTAGGGGTCCTGAACAGTGGGCCTTATTATGAAGAGTTCTGTGGGTACCTTCCACAATTTCACTCTCCTTTCCAGGCCCATAAGGGGATCTTTTTGGCCTTTCATTGCTAAACATTGGTGGGGTTCCTGGTTCTAAAACCCACAAAAGTTTGGAGATATTCCATAGACTGTGTCCTTTAGGAGTTTGTCACTCTTGTGCGAGTCCACACTCAGCCACCAGCAAGTCTCAAAATTACCAATGAACTGTTTCTACTAGTTTAGTGGCTTCTGTTCCAAGTAATCAAATCACGTCTGTGAGTCTCTGTATTCACTTTCTCTCCAAATTTTGGAGTAGAGATTTGTCCTGAGACCTCAGTTCTCTGATTAGTCTGAGAAAATTCATTGATTTTTAGTGTTTTTCCATCTTTTTTTTTTCTTGTTGTAAGTATGGGACTCATGATTTCCAACTTTATTTGTCTGAAATTGTAAGTCACATGTACTTTTTAAACATGTTTTGACCTGAGTTTATACACACACACACACATACATAAATATGTCTCACAAATAAAATGAAAAACAATGTTAAAACAGAAAAAAAGGAAGTCTTCATCTTTATTTGTGTGTGTGTGTGTGTGTGTGTGTGTGTGTGAACGTGACAGATGTAGGCATCAGTTCCTTCAACCTGGATCAAAATTGTGCCAGGTTCTAAGCTTTTAACATTTTATTCAAATATGTATGCCATCTCATCTCTACCACTGAATTTATTTTTTCTCAAAATTTTCCCTTCCTGTTCCCAATTACCCTAGTCCAAATATTTAGTTTCTCTTTGTGTACATGAAAGGCGTTGTAATGTTTCGTATTGTGTTGCATTGTATTGTGTTGCATTGTATTGTATTGTTGCTTTGTTAAATTGGTTTTCCATTATATCTTCTGAGTGGTTGCTTTGTGTATGTATATTTGATTACTACATGTATGGTGTTATTTAGCATATCTTCTATCTTTTATTGTTTGTAGTATTCAGTTGATTTTATTATTTTTCCTTATGTAAAATTTATTATTAATTTTTAAAAATTATCTGAAAAATTATTCTTTTGTTTTATGAATTTGTGTCGGTAATATTTCCAGAGCAGGGTTTAATAGTAATGTTGATTATGGTAATCCTTGTTCTTCAATTTTAGGAAAATACTTCCAGTGTTTCCTTGCTATGATACTGACTTTTGACTTTTGATTACTTTAGGAAGAATCTATCATTGACCATCTTATTAAGTGTTTTGTACAACCAAAAATTAGTGTTCAATTTTGTTTCAGATGTTTAAAGCATAAAAAGTGTTGATGGTGATTATTTTTCTCCTTAACTTATATTAATGTGTATTTGGTGAAATTCTTGGATTGAAATTCTGAAGATGGAACTCTCATTTCAGTTACAGCATTCCCCCCTTTGACTTGATAAGTTATTCTTTTAATGTGCTGCTGGAGATTCTTTGCTAGTGTTTTATTTGTGATTATTTATCAAAAGTAAGAAAACTATTTCATTTCAGTTGTACAGTATTTTTCAATTTTAGCGTGACTGTGATAAGTACCTAAAATACAGAAATATTCCTTCCTTCCCTGTGTTCTGGTATAACTTTTATCCACTATTCATGCTTTTAGGACTCTCTTATGAAATGGTCAAGAGTTTGTCCTCTAAAAATTTAGATAGTCCTCTAAAAATTTTATTATTATGTTGAAACTGATCTACTTCAATATTCATTTTCTTCTGGGATCAGTATTTTTCCATAGAAACTATCTGTTTTATGAAAATTTTCATACATGCTTAGTGTTAGGCAATGTGTGTTTTGTGTTTTTCTTATTTTGTTTTTAGATTTCTTCTGTTTCTTGTACAGTGTATTCTCTAAAGGCATTGAAGAAAAAAGTAAGAGAATTAATACCAATCCCCCTGCTCAAAACCAACCAATAGATTTTATCATATTTAAAGTAAGATCCAGGTAGGGTCCTACATAATTTGACCCCTACCTGCATTTTTTATATCATCCCAAGTACTGCCCCAGAAACTCACTCAGATAAAGCCACCCTGAGTTCTTTACTCATCAATCATACGTCTGCTATAGGGTCATGCATTTGCCTTTTGCCTAACCCAGTATCACTCTTCTCCCAGGTATCGGAACAGTCATTTCATTTAATTCAGATGTCTATTCACAGAGGTCTTTCTTGGCACGTATATATAAAATAGCATTCTCTCACCTTCATCCCTTCCTGCAAAGGAAATCGGAAGGACTGGCTGTGAAGCATTGGATGGTGACTTAACCTGGCAAGATAGCATATGAGAAGTAAAATATAGTGACATTCAAATATATTTATGGTATACATAAGTTGGTGGTTTTGCATGAGGCATATGAAAGACAAAGAAGAATAATGATAATTCTAAATTGTTGGCCTAAGCCAACAACAGTCAATTAGTGAATAGGGGGATAATCTCCAGAGAAGTAAAAGTAGTAGGTTTGAAGAAAAATCTAAAAATTGTTTCTTGTTTAATCCAGTTATCTACTGGATATCCCAGAAAGCATGTTGAATTCCAGTTGGATATAGAAATCTGGAGTTTAAGAGAGAGGTGGAGCTTGAGCTTAAAAATCAAGGCAAAAATTATCAGCTATAGATGGTATAAAACAAAATTAGTTCAGTTGACACAGGAAATGAATATTGATAGAGCTGAGGGATAGGAATTGAGCAGTGAGGCACTCAAACATTTATTGTGATGGATATCAACATTGGCTGCTGATTTAAATCACCAGGGAAACTTCAAAAACATGCCTATGTTTGGACCCCATGCCAGAAATATTGAATCAGAATTGGCTTGATTGAACGGTGATGAAACATCATTTTTGAGGATGCTAGAAATAGCCAATTCAATCAAGTGCTACAAAGAGATTAATTTCTGAGAATTAACCATTAGATTTGTCAATGCAGAAGCCAGCTAAAAAGGAGCAACTTAAAGATAGTGTGTGAAGACACATGTAGAATCATTGCACATAAACTATTTTTTGAGGAGTTTTGATGTAAAGAAAATCAAAGAATTGAGGTGTGTAGCAGGAGCGGCATGCAAAATTATTTTCTTAAGATTGTAGTTCATCATATTTATATGATGATGAGAAAGATCCAGTAGTGAAGAATACAATGTTACAGAATATTGTGGGATTGGAGCAAAGTTTATTCAGGAGCAGTGTACAAATATAGGGTTTGATCAGACAGTTCAATATTTTGATAAGGAAGGCAGATTGTATGTATATAGATAAAGGTCTTTTGGTAGATTTGGTTGAGGGTGGATGTGTGGCTATCCACTTCTGATTGCTTCTAATTTCTCTGTGAATATAAGGTAAAGTGACAGGTGCAAGAGGGGTGGCGAAATATAAGAAGAGAAATTATAAAACAATCTTCTATGATCCTGAAAGAATGAAATGATTAAAATACTATTTTGGTCTCCTAGGATGATGAGCAAATCTCACAAAATGGGTCAGGTTTGATAAATGGGAATTTATTTGCTCATGGTTTTGAGGCTAAAAGAAAGTCCAGATCAAGGCATCCTCAAGGCAATGCTTTCTCTCAGAAGACTGTGGTGTTCTGGGGCTGACTACTAGCATTTCTTGGTCCTTGCTTGTCACGTGGCAATGCACATGGTAACGTCTCCTGGCCTCTCCATTCTTTTGTGGTTGTTGTTGATGTTCAGCTTCTTTCTTCCTGTGGCTTTCTCTCTCTGTGTCCAAATTTCATTCCACTTATAAAGGACTCCAGTAATGTGATTAAGAGCTATCCTGATAGAGGTGGGCCACAGCTTAACTGAAGTAACCTCATCAAAAGTTCCTACTTAAAATGGGTTTGCACCCACAGGAATGGATTCAGTTTATGAATGGGTTTTCTTGGGTATATATAGCTTCAAATCACCACAAACAATCAAGTTTGTCTTTAAAGTTTGTGGTTAAAAATTTAAGGAAGACAAACTCACATGTGTTTTTTCCAACCGAACTCTATTGATCAAATACAGACTGAGAGGAGGTTAACAAGGCAAAGGGATCAGGATTAGACAACGTTAATGAACTTAAAAAAGTATTCAAAGTATTACCACCCATGCCCATGTATTAAAGGTTTTAGCACTAGGCTTACAGTCTTTTTCCACCTTACCATATCTTTTTATGTTTCAAAGATGTGTTCTCAAACATATCTCTGAATACATCATCATACCCAAATTTTACATTCTACACAACAACCACTCTAACCCACATTTACTGCCAAACTACTGTTTTTCTTTTTGTTTTCTTGTTCCTTTACCTTGTCTGGAAACCCGAATTCCAGTCTCCATTGTTTTTCTGCTCCCATAGCTCTTACTTCCTAACAATTTAATTTGATTTTTTTTACGTCTTTGCACTTCCAGCTTGACAGTATGTTTTATGAGGTTATTAAAAACAAAATCTTCTTTCAACTCAGAAAACCTCTCCAACAAAGGTAAAAGAGAAAGAAAAACAATTTTATTCTTGAATGAGCATCAAACCAGAATGTGATGCATCACAGGCAATTTGTATAGAGATTGCAAAGACAAAAAGAGAGCTCACCCATTTTTATGTGGCTAAGCAGATGCAACCCATTACATATATATTCTCAAGATATTTCAGTGGTAGCTTTACAATTTGGAGCCAGGAGCTCCCTGGAATTTCAGCTAAATCTCTTCCCGAGAAACTAGGACATAGGGACAATATCTTCTTTGATTACGTTTCCAAAGGACAAAGAGAAAATTTACAATGACAGATTTTCTAGAATAAATACTAATGGATGGTAGGGAGGAGGACATCCCTCCCTTATGTTCAACAGGGAAAATTAAGTTTGTTTGTTTTTTTTTTTTTTTTTATTTTAAAATTTGTTTTTGGCCCTTATGCTTGTACATACCTTTAAACGAGTGTGGGTTACTGCCCCTCTATTATGGATTGAGTTGTGTCCCCCTAATAGTTAAGTTTGAGTATCCACCCCTGAATGTTACCCGATTTAGAAATAGTGTCTTTGGAGATATGATTAGTGAAGAGGAGGCCAAACAGGATTAGGAAGGGCCCTAATTCGCTCTGAGTGGGATCTTTGTAAGTAGAGGGAGTTGGACACCGGCAGGAATGAGAAGACGCCATCTAGCCAAGGCAGAGACTGGCCTGCCAGGAGGCAGTGCCACAGCCCCAGAGCAAGCCTGGCCCCACCGGCACTGACAGGGGTTGGACCCCAGCCTCCAGCACTGCGGGTGGTGAATTCCTATTATTTTAACCCACCCACTGGCTGTGGCACTTTGTTACTGCAGCTCCAGCATACTGGGCACCCCCTTTCCAGAGTGCCCTTACCAGCTTCTACACGACACTTTTGTCCTGGAGCTCTTCCCTGAATAACTGAATTCCAGGTTCTGTTGTCTTTCTCTCTGCTCCCATATCTCTTACTTCCCAATATTTTAACTTGATTATATTTTACTTCTTTGCATTTCTAACTTGACGGTGTTTTTCTTGAGGTTATAAATTCTCTATATTGGTTATCATTAGGACTACCTTGCCCAGTTCACCCTCCGGTATATACTGTGTGGAAATCATGCTAAAATCAATTTCTGTGTTCCTATAAAACTCTGTACAAATCTGTCATCTATCAGAGCAATCACGATGCTTATCTCTTTACTGATAAGTATACATAATTTTTTTTTCCTTATTAGAGAAGTTGTAGGTTTGCGGAATAATCATGCATAAAATACAGGATTCCCATATACCTGCCTATTTTTAACACCTTGATAGGTGTGGAATATTTGATACAACTGATGATAACACATTTTTATTATTTTACTACTAATTAAAGCCCATGGTTTAACTTAGGGTTCACTTGTTTGTGTAGTGGAGTTCCATGGATTTTTTTAAAAATTTTATCCTGTTAGCATATATACAATCTGACATTTCCCCCTTTTAATCACATTCACACACATATATGTATATTTCAGTGCTGTTAACACACACAGTGTTGTGCTACCAGCACCACCATCCATTACCAGAACATTTCCATCATTCCTAATAGGGACCCTGTACGTTTCAAGCCTTAATTTCCCATTTCCTACCCCCACCCTGTTTGCTGCTAAACCAATATTCTAAATTCTGACTCTGTGAGTTTGCTTATTCTAATTATTTCTATATATTATTTATAAACAGTAGGTACTTTCCATGTAAAATTGAGTTTCTTCCAGTGCCTTGCTCTGTACCTGCTATGTAGAATGTGCTCAATAAATATTTTATGAATTAATGGGTACCCCACAGCAGTATTGATTTTAAGCTTACTGATTAAGAGCCCAAAAGCTGGGATATAAATACTGACTCCATCAATTAGTAATTGTGCCACTTTGGATGAATTATTTGTCTTCTTTATAACTCAAGTCACCTCAAAAGTGAATATAAAATTAGCAAACTAAACCATAACATTATTATGAGGATAACATGAGATAATGCATTAAAAGTGTTTAACACAGCTTTATTACTAGGTATTTCATTATTTTAGGAATTATTTGAATGGAATTGTTTCGATTTCCATTTCAGAATATTCTTTGCTGGTGTATAGAGCATAACTAATTTCTGTCTTTTAAGGTTGTGGCCTCCAACTTTGCTGAATTAGTTTATTAGTCCTAGTAGAGTCTTTGGATTTTCCTATGTGAAGAATCACGGCATCTTCAAATAGAGATAGTTTTACTTCTTATTTTCCAATTTGGATGCTTTTAAAAGATTTTTTCTTGTCTAATTGCTCTGGCAAGGTATATAAACATAATGGATATTATGCAGCTATAAAAAGGAATGACTTTCTGTTGGATGCTATGACATGAATGAACCTTGAAGACTTCATGTTGAATGATATAAGCCTGACAAAAAAAAAGACACATTTTGTGTTCTCAGTTTAAACACCTAAAAGAAGCAAATTAATAGAGACAGTTACTAGATTATTGGTTACCAGGGGCTGGGGTTGGGGTAGGGAGTTACTGCTGAATGGGTGCAGTTTCTGTTTGAGGTAACAAAAAGTTGGGGTAATTGGTATTGGTGAGCGTAGTACAATATTATGAATTTAATTAATATTTCTGAATTGTATACCTGAAAATGGTTCAAATAGGAAATTTCAAGTTGCATATATATTACTAAGATAAAAAGTTAGGACAGAGCTTAGTATCTAATTAGTGCTCGTTCATTGTGAAATATTATTTAAAAAATCGTATAGTCTAAAAACAAGATTAATGGAAGAAGACATGGGAAAACTTTTAAAACAGTGCTTTTAGTTCATGGATAGAAAACAACAACTTTTGATTATTTGTGAACAATCTGCCAATGGGTTTGTATAATACTTGACCAACTGATACTTCCAATGTGGCATAAATGTTTTATTAACATGGAAAACAATCTCATTAAAATAATAATGTATGCTATTTAAAGAATGTGTATCTTTCTGTTAAATGGCAAGTTTTTTGAAAATTTAATTATTTCTTTATATTTAATGTATTCTCACCTCAAACTGTCAGCTAAAATAAATTCAAAAATATCCTCAATAAGATATGCAAATAAGGGTTTCTATTGATTTTTAATGGTGTTTATTTTATTGTAGAAGAAAACCTGTAAGTTTAAATATCAGTAAGAGTTAAGGAAAACCTATGACAATTTCAAGAAAATCAACCCATTATTTTCAGTTAATGAGTTGAAAATAGTTGAGAATGAGCACAATTGACAAAGACATTTCTTACCAGTTAGTAAATGCAATATAGGTAGAAATGATTATTCAGCACAGTTTTGAATGTGGCCTACAGCAAATGTTAGGATCATAGTGTAATATAGAACAGTATGCAGTATACTGCGAAACACTTACATAATTGACCTTGATTATAATCATCTCTCAAAATCTAATTTTAAAACTTTTCCCAATGCATAGGTGGGAGAGTAAGAAAACTTAAAAATGGAAAAGAGTAGCTTATTTTAAAAACAATATTTCTTTGTTATGTATAGTCCTCAAATTAATGCTCTGTAATTTTGTATTATTAGAACTCTTTCAGCTCTTAAATTGGAAATGAGCTTAAACTGGAAATAAATTGGGTATTAATATAATAAGTTTAGAAACTTATTGATTAAAAATAATCTTATGTGATTGACCCAGTGACTCCTCTTGCCATCATAATTTGGGTGTAATACACTTAACTCTTAGGAGTGTGGTAGAAGGATATGCAATTTGTAGGTGGGAAGATCCAGGATTAAACCCCAGCTCCCTGACTTTCTAGCACTGAAAACTTGGATAACTCTATTATTTTTTAAGGATTTAAAATCCTAATAGTCTCAGTTTACCTTAATAAAAGTTAAGCTTATACTTTTAGTTCACAGTGTTTTCAGTGAGATTTAAGTAACTTATTACATTTAAACTTTCTAATACATAGAAATGTTATTCAACTTTAAATTGTTCTTCTGTCAGAAGACACCAAATAATAAATAACTGTTGTAGAGAATGGTCTTAAGTACAGTGGAATTAGGGGAAAATTATAGAATTCTAATGAATCTATGTGAAAGTTTGTTATTATGGGGGATTTTAATGTGAGATATTATCTCTTTTCAGTATAGTCTTTGTCTGTTTTTATTTATCTCATGGTCCATCTGCTTCCATAACTTATCAGGACATGCCCTGAGTAAAATTATTCCACTTTTATTTCTACATTTCCAATTCAATTAATAGCATTGGTTATTTATTTGGATGCTTCTTTAAAAATAGAAAAATTTGAGTAAAGCAAAGCAAATTAAACCTAGGTTTTACCTGTATCAAAATACCACTTTTGGAGATGGGTTTGTGTGTGAATGTGTGTGTATGTGTGTATGACAGAAATGTTAAAATATGCATTTTAATAGTTTCAATAATAGATCTAATAACATTTATATTTTGGATGCATTAAAATAAATATAGTTATTTTTGATGCTCTTGAGGGTAATTTAACAAATAAGCAAACAAACCCTATTGCATCTGTAATTGAGAATGAAGATAATCAATATAGTTTTAGGTAAGTTTTATTGATACATGTGCCCAACTTCAGTTCAAATCTTGTATGCCATGTCTGATTCTAGTGTGAATACCTTCAGAGTTACTTAAATGTCACTTAAAAGCAAAAAATCTGAGAACTCTCATGTGCCTAGTGTCACCATGGAAACATTAGCATTTATGTTGTTCAGTAGAACTTACTAAATTGTGGCCTGGCAACTTGTGAAAAATGGTTTCAGAGTGACAAAAACATGTTTCTTTATATATCAAGATATCTAACTTTTACCATAGTACCAGTCACACATAATAAAATATATAAAAACTAGACTAGAAATTACTTTGTCTACAGAGTAACTGCAGGATCTTTTGTCCATATTACAATTAAAATTCTAAAATTCCCTGGTTTTGTGGCTGGTAGAGGTTGCTGCACTTATGTTTCGTATAAATCCATATTACAATGATTAGAAAAAGTATGAATAATAAGAAAATACTGCTTCCAGCTTTCAATCTTTAAATGAGGTTTATACCTTGAACTTCCCCATGAATTTTAAATATTGGTGCCAATGATTTACTTGATTTCTTAATTATTGCTATCCAGAATTTCCAAGAATGATAATGATTTCATGTTATTCCTAAAATTATATAGTTCCATTCTCTTACAGGATCACTCATAATTTGATGATAAATCATATAAATTGTAGTATAATGAAATTATTTAAATGAAAATAATACTATGAAGCATTCTGGAAATATTTCATCAACTCCTTTCCTGACAAGGTTTTGGATATGAATTAGTTTCTACCAATTAGATGCACTTACAGAGATTTGGAAGAAAGAACTGAAATGGAGAGGATCATTCTGGGGCTGCTGGCAGTTGTCACTGTGGAGCAAGGTCATATGGATTTCCTGCCTCATCTTCTAATGTTCCTTATGAATAGAGTTCAAATCCTGGATCTGATGAAACAGTAGGTATAGAGACAGCCTCTCCATCTAGCTCTTGTAGCTCAGGATTATAGCTTGGATTGTACATTCTCCAGCCTCCTGGTGTTCAGAGGCTGCCATGGCTTAAAACCTGAGAGATCTCCAGGTAGTGCTGGGGATAATTCTGAGATGCCCAGTCTAGAATCTGATTTTACAACATTCAGCTATTTTTAAAAGCTGCCTAATCCCTGTTTTAAAATCTCTTTCTTTGTGAATGACCAATTTTTGTTTCATCTGTTGTGTTCAGGCCAACAGTATGTGTGGAGTTACTAATTTAGCTATCATTTAGTGAAGATGCAAAATATAAAAATAACCTATCCATGGAGTTGATAATTGAAAATCATACTGATATAAAAATGAGTAATACTCATTTTATTTAAATTGTAGGTAAAAATAAAGTTTTATATCTTTTATTTCCAGGTGAAAATGCTTTGTGCTAGAGACATCGTCATATCTTTGCCACCAGGAGGAAATCTGTAAAGTCAAAAAACAGTAAGTAGCTAAGATTTTGAATTTTACTTGTGATGTCCTCAGAGGAGAATACTAAACATAAATTTGCTTTGAAAATATCCCTAGATTTCTTACATTATGATGCTTCGGGGAAACAAATTCAAAATTCTAATTCTAAATGTCTAGGCATCTAATATTGACTCTTTTTGTCACCCAGTAACTGGATAACATTTCATTCATTTGGAAATATATACCATAAACAGTAAATTGATTTGAAAATTATGTTTGAGAAAAATCTGAGCTTTAAAATAAAATAAGCAGACATGTCTTCTGTCCTTTAGTTTATTATTTTAAGCGGTAAATGGAAAAGTTAGTTCCTTAGTATTATCTTACACTTGAGTCTGCATGCTTTTATGTAAGTACTTCTTTTACCTTTTATTCGTATTTCAGATATAAAATAAATGTCTCTTTAAGAGCATTCAATTCTTCTCAGTGTTATACTTAACTAGAACTACAAAAAGGATGTTCAGGATTTTGCTATAGCACAGTATTTTAGTGTTTTATATTTCTGGTCATATAAAACCTGTCACACAACTGGCTTCTTTTGGAACCATAACTGTGATCTTTTGGATGACTTCCAGAATTTCCCCCCTTATTCCATTCCAAATCATATAATAACAGAATTCTAGGATAGAATTTCTTTACAAATTGAATCAACCACATAATTTGTGCAGGTCTTTCTATATTCTGTACCATTGACAAATGCCAGAAGTTTGTTCAGCAGGACTCACTGTAATATTTCTAGTCAATGTATACCGATAACATGTCCACCAGTGAAGTTAGGATGTATTTATTAGATTAAGAGCATAAGAATGGGACTTTGGAAGAGAAGAAAATGGTCAGTGATTTCTCAGTCACCTAAAAAAGTTTATGAAGTAAGGATTTTGATCTTACTTCATACACTTTATTCAAAGTTCATTGTAAAGTCATCCCATAAATACCTGATGAATGAGTAAATGAATGACAAATGTTTGCATCTTCTATATACAAGAGAATGTGCCTGATCCTTGTGACATAATATAAAGAAAAAGGTGTGTGAACCCACAAAGATTGAATTAGCTAAGGGTGAACAATCAAGTAAACTAGCAATTTCCTATTTTGTACTTCCCCTATAAATTGGGAAGTACAAAACAATATAGGATACTTTTACCTAGTATGGTGGTAACTTCTCTAATCTCCTAATATAAATATATTTATTAAACAACTAAACATTTTTAACCTTTGCTTTTAATTGTTACCCATTAATTTTGCATGAAAGGAACTATATATTTTGATAAAAGCATGAGTGTTTTACAGGGGATATTTATCTTTGAATTCAGTCTGAAAGGTGATTGAAAAATACTGTTGTCTCAATGGATGGGTTATCTTATTTTATCTTCACAATGGTCTATGAGAGAATTGCTATTTCCCACATTTTGCATATGAGAAACTTGAGGCTCATAGAGGTGAAATATTTTGTTTAGTGTAATACAGCTATATAGTATAAGTGTACAGAACCAAGAAAAGATCTTGACTATTTGACTTCAAAGCTTAAAATGTCCTTCCAAAAAAAGTCTCATACTGTATATAACTGATTTATTGGTTTATTCAACTTTCCATTTCCTTAAGACTACTTTTCTTTCAAAAAAATATTCTAGGATATAATTTATGGGAATCATATTTAAATTTTACAGAAAGTAGCAATGAAACATTTGTATTAAACAGTGCCTTTTTTTTTAGTGAAACAGACCTCTTTATAGTTTTGCTTGAAAAAATGACTGTAATGTAACTTTATAATTTTATCAAGAAAAGACTGATTCAAACAAACAAGTGAACAAATTTGTGTCTGAAAATCAATTAGCAAAAGGCTTCAACAACATGAGTCCAGTCAAGCTTTTAATTTAATTTTTTCTACACATCTTTGTTAAGTTCCATTTCTGATCAAAGGATCATGTCTCCATTATATTACCTAAAATTAACTATGTGAAACCAAGCTGAGGAACCAAAAGTTAAGCATCAAATTAAAAAGATATCCATGGAAGAATAAGTTGAAGAATAAACTTCACTGCCATACATAGAATGTTAAGGTATTTTCTGCCAGAGAAACCGTCAAAAGAATACTGGTCTTTTTTTAAAAAAGATGTTTCCAATGAAATAATGAAACTAGAAAATAGATGATTTACAAGATAATAGCTTCCTATAATATTTGGATTCTGCAATTGTTTCCTAAATTTGAAATGTTTTTGGAGCTCTGCACCTTTAACTATTAAAGTCATAAACATGGTTTCACATATCTCACGATACAGCACTTACCATGTCAAAATTCATCTCTAACTAGACTGTGAGTATGTAGGTAACAGCCAAAATTATGTGTTATTTATCATGAAATTTTAAATTCTTAAATTATGTTGCAATGAAG
Source organism: Choloepus didactylus (assembly GCF_015220235.1). NCBI lineage: Eukaryota > Metazoa > Chordata > Mammalia > Pilosa > Megalonychidae > Choloepus > Choloepus didactylus. The sequence goes on from NC_051322.1 coordinate 14,620,007, forward strand.
ACCTCTCCAGTCTTAACTAAAGCTGTCACCCTGACATTTCTCCTCTCCATCCTTCCTACCATCAATTCACAAAACTGTGCATATTCCCCTATTCTTCTATGCTTTCAAATACACATTTTTCCATTGGAATCTAAAAACCTCCCCCCTCTTATTTATCCTTTGAAAATAATTTTGTATACCTTGTTAATTATGACTTTACAAAAAAAATCATGGTTATACCTCTATTATAGAATTTGGCATAGTTCAATGGAAATATTTTGTTATGCTTCTTTGTTCATTCCTACTTTTGCTTTTTCTTTCCCCAGCTCTCCTTTTTTTAATATGCAACAATCTTTTTTCCATCCCTGAGGGTTGTTGGGTCTCTCAGTCTATCCTATCTTCCACTTGTTTTGTCATGTGGTGTAAGAACCAGGAGTGGGAAATCGTGCATTGTGCAGTCTACAGTGCTTGAAGCCCGGCATGTTTTGGCAGCAGGACAATCAGAGACTTCTCTGCTGTTGATACATAGCTGCTGGAAAAGAGTCGTCTTCTCTGTTTGGGATAGCTGATGGGGAAAGATGTCACTCAGGGACCATTGGCGATTATCTTGCCACCTGGCTTGTGAGGATCTCATGGAAGATTAAGCCAAGTATGGATAAGAAGGGCCAGGAGATGGGGACTTAATGATACTGTTTGTACTGCCAGATCCAACCACTCTTTAATCCAAGCCCATCTCTGGACCTCATAGTTTTGTAAAGATCCTATTTCCTTTTTGAACAGGTTGATGAGAATTGGATTTTTATTGTTTTCAACCAATGGTATTCTGACAAACAGGAGCTATTTACAAGAGTGCAGCTAGCTAAATAGGAACGGAATAAAAACCTTATCATCAAGGACCATTCTAGCCCTGTCATGCATGTTTGCAACTGATTAGCCTGATAATTCAAATTATAAGTTGCTTTATTTTCAGTCTTAGGCCATGTCCTATGAAGTTTAAGTCTTCTCAAAAATGCAAAGTGTAGATGTGTGTTATTTTCTTCATGCACTATTCAATAGATAATGGATAAAATGGACCCTCTCCCATCCAGGTTGGCCTGTCTGACAGCCCTTCATGTCTTTACAAAAATACCTCATTCTGTCTGCAGCCAGCAATCCTAGGTTGGCTAGAGAACAGATAATCAAATGTCCTGTGGAATTTCCAAATAAGCAGAAGTTATGGTCAATGAGTTAGGCAACATTTCTTCATGGGTTCTTGGACAATGAAGATCAACATGATGATCAGGGTTTTGCAGGAGCATTATATTTATATATACATCATACAAAGACAGACTTGGAGCTGGGAGTAGTAACTGAGCAAGATTTGGACACAGAAATATCTCTCTTTGCAGGTAGTAAGAGCATTTTTGTTGCAATTCTGATAGTTCCCTGATGCAAAGGCAAAATAATATTGGAGTTTTATGTATGGAAATAGGAATTTATCTATATGTTTTAATTGTATAAATAGAGTGGAAAATTCTTAGGACTGTCTTCCCAGCATCTCTTTTATTTCCAGTGGAGAACTTGTCACTGCCATCAGTACCATTATGATGACATTGTCAACTGCTCATGCCTAATTTATCTGGTTATTGGTGTGTCTCAAATGCCTGCTGGTCCTGGCAGGGGGGTGATACATTACATGAGCCTGTCCAGTTAGGACAGGAGATTCTCTTTGCATCACTGATTAAAAACATGAAACCAAGACCAAAAACTAAAGCAGGGACATGGGCAGAGCAATTATCTCTTTTGGAATGAAGAAGAACAGAGTTGTTAAGAAAGGAGAGTGTTTAGCTAGTATAATTCTGGCTGTCATTTTTTCATTTCACATGGAAAAACCCTGTCTATAGAATGAATCCAAGCTCTGAGAGAGGCAGAGAGCTGAGATGAAAAGACAGAAGGAGTATGTGATGGCACGTATTTTACTTTGGTTAAGAAACAGAAGGAAACAAACAAAATGTTATCTGTACTTCAATATATATTTTCACCTGGACCCTTTGTTTTTATTTTAAATAAATTATTTTAGCCTTCTGTTTGATCTCTGACAAATTTGTATTGAGAAGGTTTAGAGATGGAAATATGTGTTGCTCATAATGATATCTCCATTGACTGGCATTCTTTCTGGCATTAATCAATGCTTCATAAATAAACGCATGAATGCAAATACATTAAGCTATTGTTGACCATGAGGAAATAGGTACATAACTATTGTTCAGATGAGATTATTATTCTTTATCTTTCTAAAAATAACTCTACCATATGTCATAATTAGAAACATAGGAGTTTCATAAGTTTGGATGTATAGTTTTTAGTATAAAATTATATGTATATGAGTCAAGAAGAGTATGAAAGAAAAGACAAGGGAAAAGATGGAAGGAGAAAGTAAAAAGGGAAATTAAAGGTTAAAATGTGGACTCTTGAGAATACATGGGAGAACAAATTTATTCTTGAGAACATTTCATCTCAAGAACAAATGTATTCTTGAGAATACATGGGAGAATCCTTGCTATGAATTACCAGTTACTGACTTTTTAAGATAATCAGAAATAGAAAGAAGAGAAACTCTAATAGCTTTCTAACAGTTGTTTTTTTAGAAAGAATTGTACTCCGGTGATTAATATTATTTCATTGTGCTTACACTGAAAAATAATTTTTAACCTTTAAATTGAAAATAATAACCCTCATCACTCAGATGAATTTAGAAAAATGTATTGATAGAAAAGGTCACTGACACTTTTAGTAAACATAATTATATGAGTAATTGAAAAAGTACTGTATTTTGAAAGGTGTAATTCTGATATTGGAATCCATAGCATGATTGTAGGTTCTAATAAGTTTTAGCTCAAATAAAAATGTTTTTCATAGAAATAAATATATGATGCAACTTTACTGTAACCTTTATTTGTTACTATAAAGCTTGCTAGGTACTAGGTCATTGGATTTAAATGCATTGAGATAGGCTTAGTTATATTAATTAACATGGCCCTAATACAAATATATTACACTGTAATATTTTTACTAAAATATTTTGATTCTCTAAAGAGATTTTTAATACAATGTCTTTATTTATAAATATTCTTTTTTTATTTACTTTAAAAAATACTGCTGATCCTTTTTGCTCAATGTTCTGATTGCTATCAAAATATTGGTACCATAATTAAAATATATTACTCATTCAAGTAGGAGAGGCAGCATGGTGCTGTGGTTAAAAACAAGGGTTCCAAGATCAATCTGTTAGAATCAAATCCTGTGCCTTCTAGTAACTACGGACCTGATGCACAGCAACTCAGGTAATCTTTGTAAGCTTCATTTTCTTAATATGCAAAGTAGGGATAATATATGGTAGGAATAAATGAAAAGATGATACAAAACATATGAAATTTTTATTGCTCAGATACATCCTTTTTTAAGATATGTTCCTGTATTTCCTTTTTTTTTTTTTTCATTTCCAAATGCAATGAAAGACAACTTCTGCTTCTGGGAAGATGGAATATGTATACTTTTCCCTATTCCTTCCACTAAGTGCAACCAACAACTCTGGCCATTATATATAAAGCAAATTTCAGAAGCCTCTCTGAAAGATAGAGAGAAGCAGACAAAAGACACACTAGCAAGGGAACTCAGGATTTGAGGAAAAAAACAGTAATGAGTTGCCTTTGTTTTCTTTTTGCCTCCTTGACCCACCCTTGCAGCCAAAAAAGCTGGCAATCCAGAGACATCAACAGATGGAGGCAAAACATGTTACAGCAACACCTAATCTCTCTATCCGATATACTGGGAAAGGAAAATCCTAGCAAGACAGAAAACTTTTTGACAGTATCCACTCTACAAAAGCCAAGCACCTCAAAAAATAACAATAAAAAAAGTGGTTCACACCCATACTAGCAAAGACAAAGTAGGAGCCTAGATTTCTACCCTCAGAAGAGCCTCAGGTTTCCTTCTAGATAAGGTTGAGAAGGCCAAGTAGCTAGTCAGCCGTTTCATCTTCACTGGTTGGTAATGAGTTGCCCTTTCCTTTCCTTGATAGGGTGGTGTCAGAGGAAATATAGTGGAAAGTCGGGACTTTCACCATTCTTCATAACAGTGGGAGACAAAACTCATGGGGATCCAGAAATCCCACCCCAACCTGGCAGTAAAAAAGAGACTCTCTTCCTCAAATCTTAATAAAGGCCATATTGGGAACCTCAACTTCTACAGCCACCAGGCAGAAATGAGACAGTGCCTCTTCCATTCACCTGCCAGAAAGGTGTCACTTAAAGCTAGTTAAACAAAAGGCTTAAATAAAATTCAGAGTCTCATAACAATATCATGATGCCCAGGTTTCAATAGGAAATCACTCATAGCATGAAAAACGTATATAACCTCAAACCACATGAAAGTCAATAGATGCCAAAAAGATTAAAGGGATTAAAGAGATGCTAGAATTATTTGATAAAAATTTTAAAGCACCATGATAAAAGTGCTTCAGCAGATGATTAACAAACATCCTACAAACAATTAAATAGAAAATATCAGGAAAAAATAGATATCCTCAGTAAAGAACAGAAGATATAAAGAAGAATCAAATGGAAATATTAGAATGGAAAAATACAGTAACCAAAATAAAAAGCTCACTGGGTGGGCTCAACAGCAGAATGCGTAGGACAGAAGCTTCAGCAACCTAGAAGACAGAACATTAGAACTTATCCGTTCTAAACAACAAAGAGAAAAGAGACAGAAAAAACAGTGACCAGAGCTCAGGGACCTGTGGGATTATAAAAATCTAACATTAACATCATTGGTGCTCCGAAAGGAGAGGAGAAAGGAAATGAAACTGAAAGTCATCTGAAGCAATAATGGCTGAAAACTTCTCAAATTTGGCAAGATACATGTACCTACAAATTCAAGAAGCTGAGCTTACCCCAAACAGGATAAACCCAAAGAAACCTATAGCAAGATACATCATAACTAAGCTTCTAAAAACTAAAAACAAAAAATATCTTGCAAACATCCAGAGAAAATAATACTTTACCTATACAGGCAAAACAATGTGAATAAGAGTAAACATGGAGGGCTTAAGGAAATAGCACAGTATTTTTTGAAGTGCTGAAAGAAAAGAACTGAGTATATCCAGAATCATGTACTCAGTGGAATATCCCTCAAAAATAAAGAAGTCAAGACATTTTTAGATGAAAGAAAAGTAAAAGAATTTGTCACTAACTGATCTAAGCTAAAAGAATGAACAAAGAAAGTTTTCTACTCAAAAATGAAATTATAAAAGCAAGAATCTCAGAACAGCAGGAAGAAAGAACATGGTTAGCATAAATGAGGGAATAAATTAGTCTTTCCTTCTCCTTATGAGTTTTGTTAATTTTGTTTGATGGTTGAAGCAATAATTATAACCCCACGTGTAATGCTGTTCTAAATGTATGTGGATGAAATATTTAGACCAATACCATGATAAATGTCAAAGTTATTGGCATATAAAGGGAAGTAAATTTCTATCCTTTTGAACTGGTAAAATACGCTAGTAGACTGTGACAAGTTATGTACATATAATGTAAGAGTATATGTAATGTAAGAGCATATATAATTTAGAGCAAACACTACAAGTCTATACAAAGAGATACACTCAATAACACTGTAGATAAATCAAAATGGAAATCTAAAATATGACATGTAACCCACAGAAAGGCAGAAGAAAATAGAGAAAGGAAAGAGAGAACAAATAGAAAACAAAAAATAATATTGCAGACTTAAGCTCCAACCTTTCAATTATTCTGTTAAATAAAATGACTTATATACAAATTAAAAGACAGAGGTTGGCAGAATAAATTTTAAAAAATGATTCAACTTTTAAGCTGTTTACAAAAAATACTGACTTCAAATATAATGATACCAGAAATTTGAATGTGAAACGATAGAAAAAAAGATATAATGAAAATATTAAAGTAAAGCAGTAGTGGCTACATTAATATCAGGTAAACTGGATATTACTAAATACAGTGAAGTTTAAATAATCAAAGTGTCAAACAAAAAGCCATAACAATCCTAAATATGTATATGCAACAAACAAAAGAGCTTAACAAGCAACAAGTGAAACAATGTATAAAGGAGAAAAACAAATTGACAAAAATGCTGGAGAATTTAACAATCTCTCTCAACAACCAGGCAGAAAATCAGCAAGGATAGAAGAATTCGGCACCACACCAACTGACAGGATACAAGACAAAAGGTATGACAACATAGAATAGAGGACAAACCAACATAAAGCAGACATAATGAAGGAAAAATACAAGCGATCATAAATCATCCAATATGAAATAGATAATTTGAATTGCACTAACACAAAATAAAAACTCCACAGAGAAATCTCTAGGCTTACATGGTTTTGCTGGAGAATTCTACCTAATATTCAAAGAAGAATTAACACTAATTTTATAGAACCTCATCTAGAAAATAGAAGAGTAGGGAACAATTCCAAGTTCATTATATGAAGCTATTACCCTGATGCCAAAATCAGACCAAGGCAATACCCCAAACAAACAAACAAACAAACCCCTCCCCTAAACCCTGGAGATCAATATCCTCTATGAATACAGAAATAAAAATTCTTTTAAAATATTAGCAGAGGGAATTGACAAATATATATATATATATATATATATATATATATATATATATATATATGTATAAAATTGACACCATAATCAAGTGGGGTTTGTTCCAGGGATGCAAGACTGGTTCAATATCCACAAAGCGATCAATACCATAACACAACCTAAAGAAGAAAAATCTCAGGATCTTATCAGTTGATATGGAAGAAGCATTTGACAAAATTCAACACCACTTAACTCTATTTACAGAATACATGACTGTCTAGGTAGGAAGTCCCAAGGAATCAACAAAAAAAAATTCTAGAATAAGTGAGTTCAACAAGACCACAGGATACAAAACCTTGTATTTTTATATACCAGCAGTGTTCATGTGGACATCAAAGTTAAAAATACAATGCCATTTAAAAACTGCTAAAAATGGAAAGGCTCAGGTGTAAATATAACGAAACATGTACCTGACTTGTACAAAATACACTATATTGATAAAAGAAATCAAAGAAGTTTCAAATAAATGGAGAGACATACTGCTCATGGTTGGAAGACTCAACATAGAAAATATGTCAGTTCTCCCCAAATTGATATACTGGGTTAATGAAATTCCTATCAGAATTCTGGCAAGATTTTTTGTAGAAATAGACTAAATTATTCTAAAACTTAAGTGGAAAAACAAAAGAAATAGAATAGCTAAAATAATTTGAAAAAAAGTTAAAGTGAGAGGAAATCACTTTGACAGTAAGCATGCCCAGGTGTTACTTTGGGAATAGTTGTTTGATTCAGAGTGGAGGCCAGGATCATTTGAGGAGCAGGAGTGAAGAAACTGAGGAGCAAGGTTATTGACAGATCATTTCTGTTTGACTAATACACGGTAGTATAGAAAGAGTAACATAAGGTTGAGAAAAACTCTGAGCAAGATAGGGAGAGATTAGAGGGTGAGTGGATAACTCCATCAGAGTGGAGTGATAGTAAGTAGTATAGTCTAATGACCTAACATTGCAGGTTTTGTGTTTGTTCATTTTTAAAGAAGTTGAATTGAGATATGTTCACACACCATACAATCCTTCCAAAGTGTACAATCCATGACTTGTAGTATATTCAGAGTTGCACATTCATCACCACAATCAAGTTTAGAACTTTTTCATTACTCTAGAAAGAAAAACCCAATACCCCTTATACTCCCTTATTATTGACACTTAGAATTGGTGTGGTACCATTGTTACAACCAGTGAATTTTCTTTTTTAACAGGGTCTTTTTCCAAATCTTAAAGGGAAGACTTACAGTTTTTTACCATTGAGTATGATGTTAGCTATGGGTTTTTTTGCATATGTCCTTTATTATGTTGAGGATGTTTCCTTCTATTCCTATCATTCAAAATATTTTTATCAAAAAAAAAAAAGATGTTGTGGACACAATAATTGTAATAGTCCCTAGATTGTAAGCTCTTACAGCAGTTAACTCTATCCCTGAATTGTAAGGCCTATCTCTAAACTTTAAGATGCTGATCCCCTAGCGTATGTTGTCACAAACATTGGGACTGGCAGTTTGATGTGCTGAGCCCTCAAGCATGGGACTTGCCCTTATGAAGCTCATTACCACAAAGGAGAGTCTAAAGTTGTATGTAATGGTGCCTAAGAGTCTCCCCCTGAGTACCTCTTTGTTGCTCAGATGTGGCCCTCTCTCTCTCTAACTGAGGCATCTCGACAGGTGAACTCGCTGCCCTCTCCCCCCTACATGGGATCCGACTCCCAGGGGTGTAAATCTCCCTGGCAACGCAGAGTATGACTCCCGGGGATGAATGTGGACCCGGCATCGTGGGATTGAGAGTATCTTCTTGACCAAAAGGGGGATGCAAAATGAGACGAAATAGTTTCAGTGGCTGAGAGATTCCAAATGGAGTCGAGAGGTCACTCTGGTGGACATTCTTATGCACTATATAGATAACACCTCTTAGGCTTTAATGTATTGGAATAGCTAGAAGTAAATACCTGAAACTACCAAACTCCAACCCAGCAGTTTGGACTCCTGAAGACAATTATATAATAATGTAGATTACAAGGGATGACAGTGTGATTGTGAAGACCTTGTGGATCACACCCCCTCTATCTAGTGTATGGATGAGTGGAGGAATGGGGATAAAAACTAAAGGACAAATGGGGTGGGATGGGGGGATGATTTGGGTGTTTTTTTTCACTTTTATTTTTTATTCTTGTTCTGGTTCTTTCTGATGTAAGGCAAATATTCAGAGATAGACTGTGGTGCTGAACGCATAACTATGTTATCATACTGTGGACAGTGGATTGTATATCATGGATGATTGTATGGTGTGTGAATTTATTTCAATAAAACTGAATTTAATAAAAAAAAAAAAAGATGTTGGATTTTGTCAATTGCCTTTTCTGCATCAATCCAGATGATCACGTGGTTTTCCCGTTTGGCTTGTTGATGTTACATTAATGTATTTTATTGTGTTGAACTACCCTTGCATACTTGGAATAAAACCCACTTGGTCATAAGGTATAATTCTTTTATTGTGCTGTTGGATTCGACTTGCAAGTAATTTTTTTTGAGGATTTTTGCATCTATATTCATTAGAGAAATTGTTCTGTAATTTTCTTTTCTTTTCATTTCTTTATCTGACTTTGGGATTAGGGTGATGTTGGCTTCATAGAATGAGTTAGGTAGTGGTCCCTCCTCTTCAATGTTTTAGAAGACATTAAGTGGGATTTGTATTAATTCTTCTTGGAATGATTGGTAGAAATCCTCAGTGAAGTTATCTGGTCCTGGGCTTTTCTTTTCTGGGAGTTTTTTGATGACTGATTCAATCTCTTTACTTGTAATTTGTCTGTTGAGGTCTTCTATTTCTTCTAGAGTCAGTGTACTTTGTTCATGTCTATCAAGGAATTGTCCATTTCATCAATATTGTCTAACTTGTTAGCATACAGTTTTTCATAGTGTCCTTTTATGATCCTTTTTATTTCAATTGGGTCAGTAGTAATGTATACCCCCTCTCATTTCTGATTTTATTTCTTTGCATCTTCTTTCTTCTTTTCTTTATCAGACTCAGGGTTTATCAATTTTATTGATCTTGTGAAGGAACCAACTTTTGGTTTTGTTTATTCTCTTTATTGTTTTTTTTTCTCAGTTTCATTTTTCTTCTGCTTGCTTTGGGATTAGTTTGCTGTTTTTTTTTTTTTTTTCTTAATTCTTCCAGTTCTGCAGTTAGATATTTGATTTTAGCTCTTTCTTCTTTTTTAATGTAGGTATTTTAGGGCTATAAATATCCTTCTCAGCACTTTCTTCACTGCATCCCATATCTTTTGTTCTAATTTTCATTTGTCTCAATATACTTACTGTTTTCTCTTGCAGTTTCTTCTTTGAACCAATGATTGTTGTAAGAATATGCTGGTATATTTGTGAATTTTCTGGTTCTCCACATGTTATTGATTTCCAGCTTCTTTCAATTCTGGTCAGAGAGAGTGCTTTGTTTCGTTTCAATCTTTTTGCATTTGTTAAGAATAGTTTTGTGACCAAACCTGTGGTCTATCTTGGAGAATAATCCATGAGCACCTGAGAAGAAGGTGTCCCCTACTGTTTTGGGTTGCAATGTTCTGTATATGTCTGTTAGGTCTTGTTCATTTATAACATTATTCAAGTTTTCTGTTTCATTATTGGTCCTCTGTCTGGATATTCTATTGATGAGATTATTGTATCAAAGTCTCCAACTGTTATTGTAGAGACATCTATTTTTCCCTTCAGTTTTACCAGTTTCTGCCTCTTGTATTTTGAGGCCCCATTGTTAGGTGCATATATATTTATGATTTTTTTCTTTTTTGTGGATTGCCCCTTCTATTAATATATAGTGTCCTTTTTTGTCTCTTTTAACAGTTTTGCACTTAAAGTTTATTGTTTTCTTGTTAGTATAGTCCCAGCTCTTTTTTGGTTATCATTTGCAAGGAATATCTTTTTCCAACCTTGCACTTTCAACCTATTTATACCTTGGGTTTAAGTAAAGTGAGTTTCATGTAGACAGCACATAGTTGGATCATAATATTTTTACCCATTCCACCAATCTATGCCTTTTCATTGGGGAGTTTAACCCATTAACATTCAATGTTATCACTGTAAAGGCATTACTTCAACCATTTTATCCTTTGATTTTTATACGTCATGTCTTATTTTGTCTCTCTTTCTGCCCTTTTAATTACCCTTACTGATAATCTTAATTTCTACATTCTCCTCCAAGCCTCTCTTTCTGGTTTTTCCTTTCAGCCTGCCAAATTCCTTTTTTTATTTTATTTTAGTATTTCTGATATGGCAGGTCTCTGGTTGATGAACTCTCTCAGTTTCTGTTTATCTATGAATATTTTAAACTCTCCCCCTCCCTTTTTTTTTTGAAGGACAGTTTTCCTGGAAAAAGAATTCTTGGCTGGTAGTTTTTATTTTTCAGTACCTTAAAATATATCATACCACTGCCTTCTTGCCTCCATGGCTTTCTGATGAAAAATCGGTACTTATCCTTACGGCATTTCCCTGTATGTAATGAATTGCTTTTCTCTTGCTGCTTTCAGGATTCTCTCTTTATCTTTAGCATTTAGCATTCTGACTAGTACGTGTCCTGGAGTATATCTATTAGGATTTATTCTGTTCGGGATATGTAGCGCTTCTGAAACATGTATTTTTATGTCCATAAAGCTGGGAAATTTTCAGTCATTATTTCTTCAAATATTCTTTCTGTCCTTCTCTTTTTGGTTCTCCTTCTCAGGCACCCTTGATGCATATGTTGTGTGCTTTGTAATGTCATTCAAATCCCTGAGACCCTGCTCAATTTTTCCTGTTCTTTTCTCTATCTGTTCTTCTGAGTGTAGGTATTCAACTGTCTTGTCTTCTAGCTCAATGATTCTTTCTTCTGCCTGTTCCAATCTGCTGTTGTATGACTCCAATGTATTTTTAATTTCTTCTATTATGTCTTTCATTCCCATCACTTCTGTTATGTTTCTTTTTATGTTTTCAAATTCTCTTTGTGATTACCAAGTGTCTTCTTAATATCCTTTATCTCTTTAGCCATATTTTCATTCATTTCCTTGAATTGATTTAGTTTTGTTTGTACATCTTCAGTTAGTTGGTCCAAATTTTGTGTCTCCTCTTTTAATTTGATCCTTTCATTGAACTGCATTTTCCTGTTTCTTGGTATGGATTGTAATTGTTGATGTGGTCTAGGCATCTGATTGTCTCGATATGTTTACTCTGAAAGCCATTTTCTCTCTCTTGCCTAGGGTTTTCTTGTTGCATGGCTTTGTGTTATGGCACTTGTTTGACATTTGGTTCAATTTATTTTAGAACTTTAGAATAGCTTGCGTTTAACTGATCAGAATTTTTCCACTCTTATTCATCTGATTCTTGCCCTGAATATATGGCACAATTTTTGAAATTGCACTTTTTGTGCAGTTGTCTCACTTGCAGGAGAAAGCTTCCTTTCCCCTGTTCCTCCTCTGGGAATGTTGATCTATTTTTTTTTTTTTTTAATTTGCCTTTATAGTTTTTTTAAACATTTTTTATTGTCAACTATAACATATATACAGAAAAGTGATAAATTTCAAAGTACAGTTTAACAAGCAGCTATAGAGCAAATTTCAAGGTATGCTATGGGTTACAGTTCTGCAATTTGTTATTTCCCTATAGCTGTTCTAGTACACTAGAGACTAAAAATATATATCTATATAATGATTCAGTAGTCATAATCCTTTGTTAAATCCTATCTTGTCTGTTCCTACTTCTCCCTCTTATTCTCCACTGAACCAATCTTCAGGGATACCTGTGCAGTGACCACTCGAACTTGTTCATGTTGAAAAGGGGTGTCAACATTATAGGGAAGGGGGATGCAGCTGGTTGATGTTCTTGAAGAGGCCAGTGCCTCTGGGTTTCAGGAATTATCTGGCATAGGAACAATTGTGGTTTTAAGTTTCTGAATAATAAACTTAGTGAGTGAAACTTTTATAGAGTCTCAGATAGAGACCTGGGTCTTCTTTAGGGTTTGGGGGTATACTTTTGGTTAGGGCTTAGCATGCAGTCACAATTTGTAATATCTAGCTGAAGCTTGCATAAGAGTAACCCTAGAGCAGCTTCCCAACTCTATTTGAAATCTCTTAGGCACAGAAACCTTATTTTGTTTCATTTCTTTTTCCCTTTTGGTCAAGAAAGTATTCTCCATCCCATGATGCCAGGGCCAGGCTCATCCCTGGGAGTCATGTCCTACGTTCCCAGGAGATGCACACCCCTGGGAGTCATGTCCCAGGTAGTGGGGAGGGTAATGAATTTATTTGTGGATTTGGGCTTAGAGAAAGAGAGGCCACATCTGAGCAAAAAGAGGTTCTCTGGAAGCAACTCTTAGGCATAATTATAGGTAGGCTTAGCCTCCCCTTTATAGCCATAAGTTTCATAAAAGCAAGCCTCAAGATTGAGGGTTTTGACTTATTAAGTAGGGAGTCCCTATTTTCACATTGCGTATATTCTATCCAAAATAAACCATGTCACAGATTATCCTTATTTGTACAATCATCATCATGCTCAGTTTTAGACAATTAGCATAACCCAAAACAGCCCATAACTTTTACCTCCCCCCCCCCAAATGTTTATCCTTAGTATTGGTGTGGTATAGTAAGGTGTTCCTATTAAATATAGTCCATAGCATGCAATAGGCAGTTTTTCCCATATACCACTCTGTGGTTAACTCTTTGCACAAGTGTCCTACCTTTCAAGTAGATCATGAAAGAACTTATTTATATTTGTAGTGATATTCTGTGAGCTACATGACTTTAAACAACCCCATTCAATCATGCTCACTTTCAATATGACACTGTTACTTATAATCACATTAACAAACTATCATCACCACTGTCCATTCCCATACCTTTATGTTCAACCTCTGTACATATTAGGTAACCACTCCCCTTCTCTAGCTTCTGTCTACCTCTAGGTCCCCTATATTCTACATTTTAGGGCTCTAATTTTACATTATCTAGGGGGTTCATATTAGTGAAATCATACAGTATCTCCCCTTTCGTGTCTGGCTTATTTCACTCAGCATTATGTCCTCAAGGTTCTTCCATGTTGTCACATGTTTCAGAACCTCATTCCTTCTTCTGCTGCTGCATAACATTCCATTGTATGTATATACCACATTTTTTTTTATCCACTTGTCTGTTGAAGGACTCTTGGATTGTTTCTATCTTTTGGCTCTTTATAGTTTTTTAACATTCCTTTCATTGTCTCTAGCTGCTTTTATGTGGAGAGAAAATTCTGGGGGGAGGGTCACCCCAGAGAGGACTTTCTAAGTCAGTATTTCCCAGTCAAAACAGAGCCAGGGATTCACAAAGAAGGGATAGATAATTTCCAAAGTGCCTGGGGAGGAGACCGAGAAGGACGCCAGACTTCTCTTTGACAGTTCCCTGAATCTGTGTTTTCCTGGCCTGCCCAACAGATGGCACTCTTCAGCCAACCATTCCCTGCAGTCCTAAGGTGTTACTGTGCCTTTAAGTCTCAATCAACTCTGTCCCTGTTGGTGACAGTGTGAAAAAAGGCTGTCAGGCAGTTTTGTCTTGATGGGTGAAACCCTAGCACAGAGCCAGGACCAAATGATCTGAATTTCCTAATTAAAAGTTATAAACAATGCCCCATCCCCTTTCCTTGGGGAAGAGCTGCCCTTCAGCAAACTGTTCCTCACAGCCCTAAGAAGACACTTTGATTTTAAATTCTTCCCACTTCCACCCCTGTCTGGGCGGGGTTGAAACAGAGGCTGCTGGCTGCTTTTTGTCCTTGGGTTTGTTGAACCTGTAGCTGTCCTCGGATACAGAACACAGCACGTTCCGTATTCTCTAATCAAAAGCCATGACCTGTGCTCGGCCATGCCCCTCCCCTGTTCTTGGGATGAGGACTTTTATTTCCTGTCAGGGACTGGGTTCTGAGGCAGCCTGCGGCAGGAGTGGGGCATGGTTACCAGCCTCTGCATTGTGGAGAGTTTTACTCTCAGCTCTTCACCACAGGGTGTCAGCCTCTTTCTTCTGCTCTTTTCTGGACGGTGTTCAGTGTTCTTCTCATCTCCAGAGCCCTGAAACGGTTGTTTCGTAGAGTTCTTGGCTGTTTACTGGCTGTCCTGGAGGATGACCTGAGTCTTGAAGCTCCCTACTCCACTGTCTTACCTGGAAATTATCCTGTTTGTTTTAATCTTATGGAAAAGTAAAGGAGAACCAGCTAGAAGCAGAGGTTGAGGAGCAAGGAGGTATCAAGCCCTCCCCTTGGTCAAGTGGAGGAGGGAGATGAGAGAAAGCAAACCTGACACTTGGAAGAGGGGTACATGTGGATGTAAACTCACTAGGAATAATTCTGTTCTTAGTGTGAGCGACAATTGAATATATTGTTAAAAGAAGCTGAATGGTCTTAGCGTGTGATTAGGACAGACTTTGAGGGGGATACTCACTTTCAAGAGGATTTGAATGGAGAACATGAGGGGTGACCTAGAAATCTGCAGCCGTTTGTGTTAACTGACAGTCACAAGAATGATGAGTGTAAAGATTCTGACAATCACAGGACAGATAAATTGGTGAAGTTGTGCATGTAGAAATTGGAAGATGTCATTGCCAAGAGCCCTCTTTTTCTATGTTCATGAGGTATTGCTATTTCTCAAAGCGTGTTATTTCTAGTATTCAAATCTTCCTGTTAACCCTGCAAATGAGATCTTAGGAGTTAGGGAGGGACATCTTACTCCGACAATGCTAGGGTTACTCTTGATCTCTTTTTGGAGTGAAACATTCTCACTCAAGAGCACACGGGATCCCTTTTGGTCTCTGTAAGTAGAGCCTTAGGGTTGAGGAAGAATGTATTATTCCAGGCATAAAAATTGAAAAGTATTTATCTTAAGATAAATAGCAATGTATTTACCTTAACCTCATGATCTTTGTGCCTCTTTCTGCTATAAACTGTATCAATTTTTCTGATCATTGTTTTAGTTCATTCAACCTAAAATTATTACATTTAATCTTTAAATGTGATGACTACCTTTTTCTTTTACTAAATTTATATTTGGTTCATTTTCAGTTCTGTCTGGGCATGTTTGAACTCTTGATGGCTTATTAAAATTTACATTATTAAAAATAAAATTTCATGTAAGTTTACCATGTATTATTTATTCTTGTAGTATCTGAAGGTCATGATGCGATAATAAACTTTTGGAGTTTGCATTTTTTATTTCCATGAACTGTACCTTATTGGCATGTTTAATAATGTTTGATTGGGACCTCATATTTATCTGGATTTGTGAGAACATTACATTGGGAACATTTTCTTCAGTGAATGTCTATATATCTGTATCTGTATCTATATCTATATATGTAGACACACGCAGGGAATTATGTTCTAGGCCAGAGATCTCCGTCATATAATTCAAAGGTACTGATTGAATGGAGTTTAGATTCTGTGATCCCATTTTGTGGGGAAAGTCCATAGCTTAATATAGGAAGTCACAGGTTGTTACCACAATTCACCCCCAGAGACACGGTCTTAACATTAGCTTACCTGCACCCTTCAATTCTCAGGTTTCAGCTTCCTGAACTTTTTCTTCACTAGCACTTAGAAAGTCCCTTTACCTCCCCTGTGCCTAGCAATGCATTCAAATTATATTTGATCTAGGGTAGTTTCTTTTTTTTTTTATTGTTGTGGGAGGAGTTTTTGGAATATTTATTCTGCTATAACACAAAAAGTAGTAACCTCTGTACTATTTTTTCTTATTTCCTTCCTAAAAATTATCACTATTCTACATTGTATATTCATATATTTACTGTTTTTTTCTCTGTTTCCTCCTCTATGATGTAAGGTCTATTAGAATTGGGAGATTACTCTTATTTATCATGGCACCTCAGCACTTAAAGACCTACTTGTACAAAGCAGGTGATCAATAAGTATTTGTTAATTGAAGGAGGAATAGCAGTATGAATGGGTGTCCTCTGTATGTCAGCCACTCAATTAGCTGCATATAGCAAATAATTATTATTTGCTAATAGTTGGGAAGGAAGTACAGGCTGGTGTAAGAATGTTTAAGAAAAAATTACCTAGCTTCAAAGGTTAAGGAATGAGTCACAGAGAATAAATCATTTAAGGTGATATTTTTGTAATAAGTACGAGTTTAAGTAGGACAGAAAGTTGAGAGAATCCCAGCAGAGAGTGTGTACAAAGAGAACACTAATGGACTTGACATGTTTGAGGATGGAAAGAAGGTCAATGCAGCTGATGTAAAATAAGCAGGAGGGTGGGGCGGGAAGTGGCATAAGACTGCCTTGGCTCAGAACAAGGAGAGACCAGGCTAAAGATTTTACATTTTGTCTAAAATTAAATGGGAATATTTTAGATGGGTTTGAGAAGGGATAACTTTCCGGAAAGGTCTAAGTTCTTAAGGATTCTGCCCCTGTGGGTTATTCTGCTCCTCCACTGACATTTACTCTTAGATATGGAAATACTAAATGACAGTGAGCCCCTTGAGTTACATATATATAGTCTTCCCATTGTGTAGAAGCAGCACAGTTTTCACTTGGCAAATTGGATCAGTAAAGCAGGTTGTGTGGTGACATTTTTCTTCTGCCTACTGGTTCAGGAATATGGGGCTCTCAAAATGGTGAGACATCAGTCTCAACATCCAGTTGAACAGAACAATTGTTTTGCTCCCTGGTGAAAGTACTTCTTCTTTATTAACTAAAAATTCTATTATAGCACAGCTCAAAGTTTGGAAAATTGAAAGTAAAATTTCTGAAAGGGGGTTATTTATTGTAACAGTGAAATGGGACGCTCTCATTTCTATCATTTGGTTCCCGGCACTGTGCATTACAGCATTAGGAGAAAGATCATTATGTCCTGAGTACATAGTATTCCTGTTCTTCATGGGAATGAACCCAGACTAGTCCCTAAATTTTATGATTTCTTGCCAAGTCACTGGACAGAGCTCATCAAGCCTCTTATATCCCAAATTGAATCCCCTTTAAACTTCAGTGGAATTATTTTATGTGGTACAGAAGGATCTTTTGATAAGTTATGTCACAAGTCTAATATCTAAGTTCCTTACAAAATTTTTTTTACCACGCGAATAGTACATACTTCAGGATAATTTATAGTAATGTTACATCATAGTTTCTAATGCAATTCTGTGAAAATGACCTGGGTATATACCTGCACAATTAGTTCAATATCTGGAAGTCTCTTAAAGACTCAAACCTAACTAGACCCCACAATGGCATACCCTTAGACATAGGCAAGACTTCTTTCATTCAAAATGCCACTCCTAATCAAGATAAAATAAAGACAAGATAAAAGTCTCATTTCCAGGCGAATATTTTTTCCATGGAATACTCTGTTACTTGCATAATTTTTTCAGCATTTCAGGATACCTATATAGCTATGTGTCATTATGACAAATAAACTGTTTACAAATGTTCTTGGCATTATTCAATGACAACACAGGAGAATCAATACTACTGAATGCATACTAATGTTGAAAATGTGAAGAATCATAAAAAAAAATCAGATTCATATATGCCCTTAGATATATCCCTAATCATTGCAGATACATTTTATTCACATTTTAATCAAAGTTTTGCTCCTTCAAGCTTTGTAAATATTAAATCAGCAATGATATTGCAAGTTAAGAAGCATAATACATAAAATGTCAGAAAACTAAATTGTTCCCCAGATAATATTTTAAATTAATCTACTATTTTCATTTTCAAATGAGAAATAGTTTTAAAATAAAGTGCCACCAACCATTACAGAAAATGTAATCTCTGAAATTGTTTGATTTACAATTACAATTATTTGTTTGTGGAAAACCTATGCAGTGACCTCATGTAGAAAATTTTAAGTAGTTAATGAAATAGAGAAGTATTTAAATTTCAGTTCATTAGAATGCCAAAGGAATACTTAAACATATAATCTTAATAAAAATGTAAATCTGGTGATTTTCCTCTTTTAATTTAAGCTTGAGTAACCAACAAGATGAGTTTAGTCTGCAGGTAACCTTAGAGAATGACTTCTATCCAAAAGAAAACTTGAAGAGAAGCTTTAAACTTATCTGACAGTCATTCACTATTTTATTTTCCTACTGTTCTTCAGTTATATGTGTTTCATTTGGTTCTTGTCACTCAATTCTCGTTTCATTTCTGATTCATCCTTGGCTGTTATTGGAAACAAATATTTACCTAGTTTAAAAAACACCCACAAAATAGAATTTCATATATTGGAAAGCAGCAAAACAAAAAGAAAAAAAGATAAAAGGAAGCATATTTTAAAATATAATAATTTAGAAACTTTATAAAATGAGTTTTGCCTAATTCTTATTAAATGATCCACCTCATTAATTTCTCATCACTGTAGAAGTGCATGTAAACATAATATTAATTCAATCAACAACTGTAAGCTTGGTTGCCTCCGCTGATGTAGGAAGTGCTATTGTCTTCTAATAGTTGATATACTGGTTTATGAGTGGTTTCATCTTGAACACTACTAAAATTGAATGGCAAAAATGTTATCCATTCAGCGGAAATATTATTCTGTTCAACAGTTTTCCTAAAAAAGGTACAATAATGCAACTATAAAATGATTCTTCCACTCATTGTTTAAAAGTATTCGGTGATATACACACTGCAAACATTTAAGACAGGTTTACACAGACCAAAAAGAATTCTTTAAAAACAATTATCCAGTAATTGTAAACAATATAGATGTCAAAATAGACATCAGACACAAATGTGGTTTTTTTAATGATAAAAAACCTTTTTGGCTTTTGTCATTTTATTATATGGTTTAGCCATCGCTTGAGGACAACAGCACTGATTCTCTCACTTGGGTAAATTCAACATAGATCTGCCTGATTTTTTTCTTTTTTTTTTATTTATATGGAAATATATTAATGTTGCATTTGGAAGGAAACCATTCAAGGAGCATTGATAAAGTTCCAAGAACTATGAGAGATATTTATTAAGCTCCTCTTTTACCTGTGATCTTTACTAACTTTATTTCTAAAATGGCAATAACTGTATCTTCAAGAAAAAAGAAAGATGCTCTGGAAATTATGATACATTTCCCATTTTTAAAAGATCTATTAGTTAGCCAAGATGTAGAGTGTAGTGATTGAGAGGATGGGCTTGTGAACTGAAATCTTGGGCAAGTTACTTAAAATGGCTGTGACTCTTTCCTCATTTGTAAAATTGGTATAATATCTGTGTATGTCTCATAGATCATGTGCTTAGTAAATGAGTCAATATATGCAAATAAGGTACTTAGAAGGACTCAACCCGTAACATATACTTAAATGTTAGCAACACTATTATCATCACAAAGTGACAAATAAAACAACAGGTATGATGTTGATAATTTATGGCTAGCCAAATAATCATATAATTGCAATTAAAAAATGAGTTTATCATTACTATACAGTGTTGGAACATGATCAGTTTATATTTGATCCACAAGCTAAATGGACTTTGGAGGGAAAAAAATTGTTTGGAAGTCTAAAATTTTACTGAATTTCATTTCTAAATATTTTACCATTATATCTGTGGATTAAAAAAGTGTACCTGTATTAGAAATATGTATTTGTGAACACACTAGGATGATATCCTTAAGTTCCAGTTGCACTAAATTCTGGAGAAAAATATAATTTAATTTTACCCAACATCTCATTGTAAACATAATAGAACCCATGTAAGAATAGAAACTGCTTGCATTAAATACACTGACTAAAAATGGTATGTTTGAGCTGTGTGGTTACTATAGTTACTATTAAAACATTTCTTAATTACTCTTCTTTCCTCTGCCACTGTTGAGTTTTTCTCTTTAACCGAGTTGATAAGACGTAAGGCAGAAATAACTGTATTTAATGATTATTCAGAATAAATATGGCAGTTTTGGAACTATAAACAGGTTCATCAAAGTTAAGTGCAAAACAAAATTGTCAAACACCCCCACCGATTTTAATAATCATTCTTTTAGTCTCCCTAGCTCAATATAGAGTCATAAATATGAGTTTCACAGTTTATGAAAAAATCAACATATTTTTAGAAATTGCATATAGAATTGTAAATTTTAAAATCCATGAAATCATAATAAAAAGTCAAGCAAACCAACCTGATAATTCATAGAAATTAGAAAATTCGGATTTGTTATTTTTATGACTCTAATGTTTGCCTCCCTTGATAGATTTAAACTTAGTGTTTCTCTTACTAAATAGTGCTCCCAACTGTCCATCAGAGTGCTCAGTACATACTCCAGATGAAAGCATGGATGCATGGACACATTAAGAGAAGCAGTTTTCAAAAATTTTAGGAGTAAATTAGCTAGTTGTAAAAGTTTATAGCTAGTTGTAAAAGTTTATAAAATGGTGGAAAATTCAATAGAACACAAACTTTCTAATAAAATAGCTATAAGACATAAAAGTATTAGAAAAAATTTTAAGAAATGAAATTAAGGTAATTTTGAAGAAAAATACAAAATTTATGGAAAGGCATAATAAAAGGCTTAAATCATTTCAGGACCACTGCATATTTTAGGATAGGAAGAAAGTATTGTGTATAGACTAGAATTTGCCAGCATTTGTTATAAAATGTGATGCATTTTAATGAAAATGCCATGAATTTTAAAGAAAGAGTATGTGAAAAGATTATTCTCAATTCACCTCAAATTACTAATGCAGATCAACTAAGGAATTTATAAAACAAAGAAAAATGGTTAAGGAAGTCCTCCTCTGCCAAGAATTAAAATACATTTTAATGTTGTATTAATCAAAGTAGTGAATAAAGGGAAAACAGATAACCAGACAAATCAAACCTAAACATTCATATAAGAATTCAGTGCATAACAAAAATACATTTTTTGAAGATTGGTAAGGAAATAATAGACTATTCAAATTCATTCAAATTTATTGACACTACTGATTCTACTGTCACTTAAAACAAACAAAAAAAAACACCCACAAAAATTAGATCTCATCATGTACCTTATATTAAAATATAATTAATCAAATTAGAAATGATAAAAATATAAAATAATAAAAACATAAGTCAAGATTTATATAATTTCTGGATAGGTAAGAATTTTGAGAGTATATAATAGGCACTTGATTCAAAGAAAACAAAACATTAAATTAAGCTTATCTATCTATCTTTCTATGTATCCATCCATTCATCTCTCCATGTATATATGTATATCATAAATGTAAAAGGGCATATGATAGACTAAGAAAATAAAAGTATTTTCAAAGAAGAAAAATATGGCTCAAACAGATCAATAAATTAATACATACAAATCTAACAAGGAAATATCAGCAATGCTAATTATGTACATATTCCACAAAATCAGAGAAAGACCTCATAAAATCTGTGAGATGCCATCACTTTCATATAACAAACTGGAATTAAAATGTATATGCTTGTTTGAGGGTGTTAATATTTTATATCTGTTAATGCTTTAATATCTGCTGTTTACTATTAAAAGAGGGAATGTATGGGCATGATACGTAAGTCAAAAGGTGTAAAATTATACCCAGTATATTTCTTTCTGCCCATCCTCTTATGGGGTGTAGCCACGTTTTGGGGAAAATTATAGGAACATTTACAATCAGCAGTTAAGTCTAAAAATTTAAAACTCTCTTAAGGACAGTTATGTTTTAAATGTTTGGTGCTTAAAAATTTTGTGTATAATTTTACTCTGCAAGCCAATGAAAAAAAATAGCCTAATGAAATAATATGGGGTAAAAGTGAAGGCTTAGATCTGTGGATCTCTAGTAGATAAACATTTTTAAAAGTCAAAGCAAAATACATGAGTAATAATGAGAAATACATAGTAAACACATGTTTAGCTATATAATTTATTCATCTTTCATGAGTAAAGACTTAAAAATTACTGCCTTTCCCTGTTCTAAGTTTTTATAGAATCTGGCCCTTTCTTATGTGCTAGATAATTTATGGCAGAGGTGTCCTATTTCCTTATTTATCCAGGTGTGTAGAAGAGTGTTTGACACATAGTGGAATGTTAATACATTTTTTGCTAAGCCGAATGAATGACCATCTAATACCATTGAAACACTCTATACTACATGAGGTAAAAAGCACAGCACAAAATAATACTTGCTTTCAGAGTTACTTTTTTGTAGCTCTGTCATCCACAGTTTACAGTTTACAGTTATACAGTTTAAATGTATGTTCTCTTAAAAGAAAATGGAAGGATAGAATAAAATTAAAAAAAAAATCTGTGGAATTGCTTACACAGTGAGCCCCACCCCAACCCCAAGGAAAGCTATTTGGAAGGATGGCTATCAGAGCATTATTGGAATTATTATCCCTTGGTAAATAGATGATTGCATCTTTATACTTTCTTTCCTTTCACTTAGCCGTTTTTTTTGGGGGGGGGGGGGCGGGGGCGTGTGCATTGTTCTATTATTTTTCCTAATCAATCTACATAAATATATCACATTTTCATCAGATCAAATTAATTCTAATTTAAGAAGATGCAAAGCATTTCAGAAGTATAACAATATTACATTTCCATTGTTTATTTCACTAACATTTAATGAGCACCAACTAAGACCATAGGATTGTTATCCCAGATTAAAACATGATGGAATCAACACTCATAATTTGAACACAGGTTTACAATAATTTAATTATTAGAGGAGAAATAAAAATTCAAAGACAATTTTTTCAATTCTAAAACTATGCCACACTACTTAAATGTTAGTGGAACATGTGTGTGTGTGTGTGTGTGTGTACACATAATTTTTAAGGTAAAATTATGAGTGCAAGTTTCTTTTACATACAATGTTTTGGGCACCTCAGAGTAATAATAAATTAATTTTCTGGTGTATGTTGACTACATTTGTTGAAACATTCAGTGTTGTCTTTTTTTCCTGACAACAGCCAATATACATAGCAACCCTGTTGTAGGAAGGATGAGAAAATGTAAGTGCACCAATATCAATCTATTTGGGTTATACCAGTCACCACATAGTTGTATAAGTTGAAGCTGGCAAGGTAGAATAAAGGCTAAATTGGGACTGCTTCTCATGTCATGCTATCAGATTAGGAAATTAGCCATTTGACAATGTAGACACAACAGAATTTGTGTTCTGTTGTATTTTGTTTTATTTTAAAGGAGAGCATGACTATCCAATCAAGGGAAAAAATGAATACACTTATTTTATATATCTCTCTTAAATACACTTGTCCTTTTGGAGATGTGCTGAGTAGAAACCTCTAGTCGTATAATTTTCTCAGACTTTGCTTTTTACAGGTTTTATAACATATCTGTCAGTATGTGAAGAGAGGTATATTCAGCTATGAATATATGTTTAGTCTCATTGCCTAAATTCTATTAAGTGCACCAGTTACATTACTGAAAAATGTTTGAAACTAGAATTTTTAAAATTCTTCATCCCCAATTTGGGTATCATATTTTCAGTAGCAAGTCAATCATACAGATGCTAAGTGTCAACACTTCTCATTTCCCATTGGCTAGAAGGTAGAATTAAAATAAATTACAGATGCACACTATCAGTTATACTAAAAGAAGCTAATATAATGTGGATTTTGTCTCTGAAAATGTAAGTTCTGATTTTAATCATGAGATAATTTTAAGGAAAAAATTGATAATTCATAAATTTTTTTTATTAAACTATATATAATAGAATCATGTACTCAAGTTTTTATACAAATTTTTTTGAATTGTCACAATAACATAACTTTGAAAGTATTTGAAAAAGCATTTTTATTATTATTATTATCAGAAACACAATACCCTCAGTTCAGTAATGGAGATTCAGTATTTCTAGGAGAAGGCCACAAACTTTGCTAAATAAAAGAACTCTTTTTTCCTTTATATGGCTTTAGATTATGCTGTCAATGGGAAAAAATAATGCATGCTTTGAAGGATGTGCTTAAATTAATGTGTCATGATAAGAACCAGTGGGTCTACAACACGTGAAAAATTTGAATGTGAATTTTAGGTCTCATAGTCACAATTTTTCATGGTACTAAAGCCCAACCTTCCCGGATACCTTTAAGATTTGGAAACAATCTCTTTGCCTGCCCAGATGAGGCCTGGAGCCTGCAAAAGGTTTTGAACGTATGGGAAAAACTAAGGTAAGGGGAAGGAGTTTGTCCAATGAAGAAAGCAGAATTATTATGCACACATAGAATTGTCAGCCATATTCTCTCTGTGCATTTACCTATTTAATTATTTTTTCTGAACTTCTGTTTTCTTTTTCAATTTTAAATGTCATTCTTTTATTCTATTGATACCTAAGAACTTTTTATATATTAAGGAAATTAGTCCTTAATTTATTATAACATGGCTACTCCATATATCATTTAGTGACTTTTCAATTTTTATTTCTCATGAAATAGCAATTACACGTGTTCTTATATATTGGAGAAATTTTATTAATTTTTAATAAAATGACAATTAATTTTGCCTAAATGAGGCATTCACACTTTGCTTCCTTGAAATTCTTTATACATCATGCCACTGCCCTCTATCCTTGACTCTCCCAGCACAGATGTCCAAATTTCATTGGTCAATTTCCCTGTATAGGTGATGCTTAGGAAATGATGGCTAGCTGTCCTTACAATTCTTTCTGTATGCCTAAATCTACAATTTTTAACAAAATGGATGTGTTTAATGTGATATATCACCTTTGCTTGCTCATATTTCATCCTTTTAAACTAAATATTCTTGTCATTTTGGTCTGACAACTTTTATTTTAAGGAATTTTTTTACTGTTTTCTTCTATTCTAATATTTTTACTTTTTCTGTAAAAAACCTTTCATTTTCTTCAAATAATTTTAATTCTGTTATTTCCCAGTTAAAATTACTGCTTCTAAAATCAAACAACCTAGGTTTTCAAGAATGTCTAATTTCATAGTGTTTCAGTTATTTCTGGTTTGATTTTATTTTCATTTCACATCCCTATGCTCATCTATGCCACCTCACTTTATATCCCTATCTCTGTTGCCACTAATCCTTTGGAATTTTATTCTTTTTTTTTTTTTTTTTTTTTTTTTTTTGAGCTCTTGATTAAAAAAGAAATGTTTTGTAGTATGTTTTTATTATTCTGATTTTTTTTTCCCTTATGAATTGTTCAGTTCTTTATTGACATAGTTATTTGGGGAATGTATGTTCTTTGTCTTCCTTTTTTTTTTTTCCTCTGTATTTTTTTAATTGCTGCTTTGATTTTTTAATTCCATGTATTTTATTTCAGATTGTTACTCTTCAGAAAGGGTTTTTCTTTTTTTTCATTACTGTGAGTATTACTTCCTAAAAGGTTACTGTGTGAATATAGTCAATGCTGTATGGAGAGCTAGAGGTGGATTGACTTTTGGTATATTATCTCTGAACATATACTCAACGACTTACTTCTCTGAGGGTACATTTACCTGAGCAGCAAGATGCTTAGCTGGTTTCTCATTGCTGATCTGTTTGTCACACATTTTATGGGTGATAATTTGCCATTTATTTTTCTTAAGCTCTTCCAAAGTCACTGTCTTGATTTTTGTTCTAACCCAAGTTTATTTTATTTTATTTTATAAAAACAACACTAGAGTTGAACATAGAAGAACATGAGTACTATAGTTCTGCCACTATCTAGGTTTTTATAATATTTAACCTTTTATGGGGTAAGTGGAAAAATAAATTTATTGAATTTGCTGAGTTGATACAGTTGCAATAATATTTTATTATTAAAGTCTTAAATATCAAAGAGTGTACAATTATTATGAATAATAATATAGCCAAGCTTTCAGGCCCAATGCTAGGCACTGTGGCAAATAGAAAGGTAGATGAGCCATGGTCCCTGCACACAACTGAAGACCCCTTCAGGTGTGCAATAGAGGGGGGGGGGTGTGCCTGGGGCCCTGCTTTAAGGTCCAGACTCTCATCCCCCAACCACTGTGACTTTCTGTACTGAGAGCTTGCAGCTCAGCCCCTCTCCAGGTATTGCTGTCTGCTAATGGAAGGTGCCTTAACAAATTACAACCACCTCCCTGGAGGAATTCAACATCTGTGACCAGCTGATAGAGAAGTACAAAGTCCCTTGTTCTTGTCTCAACTTAGGAAAAGTCTGAAAGGCTAACCTGCTGCAGAACTCCCGGTAGGTTGTCTCATTGCACCATTTATTATTCCATTTCACCTGCTCTCTTTGCCAGATCCTGCTTCCCTCACTCTCTCAGAGAGAGGCATTGTCCTCAAGATCAGTTACAAGGCAACTTCCTGGATGCAAACTTCCACCGAAGAATCTGTTTCTTGGGAACCACCTAAGAAAGTCTGAGATACATATAAACAACAAACTGTACTTGAGGCACTGGACATAGGGAAAGGGCAAAACTTTGGGTGAACTGAGAATAAAGCAGATGTCATGCATCCGACATCGCTCACAGATCTGGAAAGAATGGCTGTTGTTAAATCTCATCACAGGCACTGTGTGTATTCATCCGACATGAAATGAGTCCCAAGCTATTTGGAAATTTGGATTCAAACAATCTTGCTGTTTTCCCCACTCCGCTCCCCCCCATACATTTTTTTTTGAGGGGTGGGTGGGTAGCTCAGATGCACAGAATACATCATAAATCTTATTTCATTAAAAACTATTATATTTCACCCTTGAATTACTGTTACCCACTTTTTTCATTAATTTTTTAATTCATATATATACACATATATATATATATATATAATTAATAGACAGGCAAGCAAGGCCCATCATGGAACCCATCAATTAAAATTACCAATAAGTTGCATCAACTTGTTTGCAAGCAGGGAGCCTTCGTCCCTGCATTCATTGCTAAGGTAACCAATCTGCTGAATTGTGGTATACAAGTATTTGTAATATATATGTAAATGTATGTATTTGTGTTTAAAAAACAAAGTATTATTTTGTTTACATTGTTTTAAATCTTATTAAAATTAACATATTCTATGTCTTCTGTGACTTATTTTTATACCAAATATTATCTTAATAAAATTCAGCCATGTTATAATATGGGCCTGTATAACATTCAGTGTTACTACTGTATAATATTCTACTGTGTGTAGGTAGCATATGTGATTAGCTCTGATCTCCTCAGTGGGTATTTAAGTTAGTTCTGACATTCTTCCCTCATTATCAACAGTGTTCCCATGGAAAGTCTTATATATCACTCCTAATTTAAAAATACAGGAGTGTTTCCTATGTCTACAAAGGGGTTGGGTATGCTCCCTTTACAAAGTATTTTAGTTTCCTGACTTCTAAAATAAATGCCATGCAATGGGTTGGCTTAATGACAGAAATTTATTGCCTCATGGTTTCAGAGGCTAGAAGGTTGCCTTCTCCCAGGGTCCTTATCTTCTTGGCTTTTCTGTAACATGGCCATACTTATGCGGCATCTTCTCCTTTCTTTGCCAAGTTCCTTGAAACTTCCAGCTTCTGGCTTCTCTGTGACCTTTTCTACAAGGTCTCCAATAATAGCAGTATGACCCAGCCCCGTTCAGTTGGGTCGCAACTTAATTGAAATAATTTCCTCAGTGGGTACTATTTACAATGGGTTCATACCCACAGGGATGGATTAAGATTAAGAACATGTTTTTCTGCAGTGCACAGCTCTTTAATCACCATACAAGGCAATGCCAATTTGTTTTCAAAAGTTATTGTACCAATTTCACTCCTGCCAGCCATATAAATACCTTCCTGTTGACACACATTCTTTTAATGCTTCGTACCCATCCTTTCAAATATTTAGTACTGTCAAACTACATGATTTTTGGCAATGCAATGTGTGTAAAATTGTATCTTGGTATCGCAATATTTTTAACTTATCTTTTCCTGGTTGTAAATCACTTTCAGAACCTCTTATGTTTATTGTAATTGTACACACTAATACACACACAGAATTTATATATACAGGCATACCTAAGCTTATTGCACTTGGCTTTATTGCACTTCGCAGACATTGCAGTTTTTAGAAACTGAAGGTTTGTGGCATCCCTGTTTAAGAAAGTCTATCAGTGCCATTTTTTTCCAACAGCATGTAATCAGTTTGTGTCTCTAATTCTCACAATGTTTCAAACTCTTTGATTTTTATTAAATTTTGATGGTGAGCTGTGATCTTTTGGTTACTATTTTAATTTTTGGGGGGAGGGGCACGAAATGCAGCAATATAAGATGGCAATCTTAGTTAATAAATGCTGTATGGGTTCTGACTGCTCCATTGACTAACTCTTCCCCCATCTCTCATCCTCTCTTTGGGCCTCCCTGTTCCCTGAGAAACAATGATATTTAAATTAGACCAATTAATAATCCTACAGGAGCCTCTAAGTGTTCAAGTAAAAGAAGTGTCACACATCTCTCACTTGAAATCAAAAGCTAGAAATGATTAAACTTAGTGAGGAAGGTGTGTTGAAAGCCTTGATTGATAGGCCAAAAGCTAAGCCTCTTGTAACAAACAGCAGAGTTGTGAATGAAAAGTAAAAGGTTGGGTATTTTTTTGTTTTATTTTGTTTTGTTTTGTTTTTGAAATTAAAAAGCACAGTGACTTGAGGCCTCACAGGGTGTACCTATCTTATAAGACACCCTCAGGGAAACAGGATACTCTTTCCTCCTTCAAGACCTGAGCCTGTTCTGGTCTGGGAAAATCAGATTGCGGTAAACCAGATGCATAGATGACAGAAAACTACAACCTACACTAAGAAAAATGAAGTTATGGCCCAGTCACAGGAACAAACTTACACTTCAACTGAGATACGGGAATTGAAACAACTAATGCTAAACCAATTCAAAAAGTTTAGGGAAAATATGGCAAAAGAGATGAAGCATATAATTAAAACACTGGATGTACATAAGGTAGAAATCGAAAGTTCGAAAAAACAACTGGCAGAATATATGGAAATGAAAGGCACAACACGAGATGAAAGACACAATGGAAACATACAACTGCAGATCTCAAGAGGCAGAAGAAAACACTCAGGTACTGGAGAACAAGGTACCTGAAAGCCTACACACAGAAGAACAGAGAGGAAAAAAAAATGGAAAAATATGAGCAACATCTCCAGGAACTTAAGGACAAAATGAAATGCAGGAATATGTGTGTCATTGGTGTCCTCAAAGGAGAAGAGTAGGGAAAAAGGGCAGAAGCAATAATAGAGGAAATAATCAATGAAAATTTCCTATCTCTTATGAAAGACATAAAATTACAGATCCAAGAAGCAAAGCGTACCCCAAACAGAATAGATCTGAATAGGCCTATGCCAAGCAGCTAATAATCAGATTATCAAACATCAAAGATAAAGGGAGAATGATGAAAGCAGCAAGAGAAAAGAGATTCATCACATACATAGGAAGCTTGATAAGACTATGTGTGGATTTCTCAGTAGAAACCATGGAGGCAAGAAGGAAGTGGGGTGATATATTTAAGATACAGAAAAAGAAAAACCATCAACCAAGAATCCTATTTCCAGCAAAACTGTCCTTCAAATATGAGAGAGAGCTTAAAATATTCTCTAACAAACAGACAATGACAGAGTTTGTGAACAAGATACCTGCTCTACAGGAAACACTAAAGGAAGCACTACAGGCAGATAGAAAAGGACAGGATTGAGAGGTTTGGAAAACAATTTTGGGAGATAGCAGCACAGCAATGTAAGTACACTGAACAAAGATGACTGTAAGCATGGTTGAAAGAGGAAAGTTAGGAGCATGTGGGACACCAGAAGGAAAGAGGAAAGATAAAAGCTGGGACTGTATAACTCAGTGAAACCTAGGGCGCTCATAGACATGAAATATAAGTTACCACAATATAGAACGAGGCTAAAGAATGGGGAGCGGTTGCTTATTATGAGCAGAATGTTCAACAAGGGTGAACTTAAATGTTTGGAAATGGACAGAGATGAAGGTAGCACATTGTGAGAATAACTAACAGTGCTGAATGATGTGTGAAGGTGGTGGAAAGGGGAAGCTCAGAGTCATGTATGTCACCAGAAGGAAAGATGGAGGTTAAAAGATGGGAATGTATAAAACAGTGAATCTTGTGGTGGATAATGTCTGTGATTAACTATACAAATATTAGAAATCTCTTTCATGAACTAGAATAAATATGACACTATAACTAGAAGTTAATAGCAAAAAATATATATACCTATTGCAAACCATATACTACAGTTAGTAATATTTTAATATTCTTTCATCAACAGTAACAAATGTACTAAACCAAAACTATGACTCAGTAATGGAGGGGGGGTGTTTAGGATATGGGAGGATTTGAGTTTCCTTCATTTTATCTTTATTTCTTTTCTGGAGTAATGAAAGTGTTCTAAAACTTGAAAAAAAATTAATTGTGGTGATGGATGCACAGCTGTATGATGGTACCAAGGGCAATTGATTGTACACTTTGGATCTTTGGATAGTTGTATGGTATGTGAACAATTCCAATAAAAAAAAAAAGAAGAAAAAGCCTTATAAATAATATAAAGAAAAAGAGTTCTAATCCAGTGAACATACAAATGATAAGAAAGTGAAACAGCGTTATTGCTGATAGGGAGAAATTCTAGTGGTCTGGATAGAAGATCAAACCAGCCACAACATTCCTTTAAGCCAAAGCGTAATCCAGAGCAAGGCCCTAATTCTTCAGTTCTGTGAAGGCTGAGAGAGATGAGAAAGCTGTATAAGAAAAGTTTGAAGCTAACAGAAGCTGGTTCAAAAGGTGTAAGGAAATAAGCCATCTTTATAACCTAAAGTGCTGACGTAAAATCTGCAGCAAGTTATATAGACGATCTAGCTAAGAAAATTGAAAAGGTTGTGTGGCTACACTACACAAAAGATTTTCAATGTAGACAAAACAGCCTTCTATTGGAAGAAGATGCCATCTAGGCCATCCAATCTGCAACCCATGGATCATAGAGTAACTTTGGTTTGAAGTCTTATTATTTAAGAAATGCATTTCATAAGCCTATGGACATCATAGACAGTGATTCTTCTGATGAATCAGGGCATCATAAATTGATAAACCTTTTGGAAAATATTAAATATTCTAGATGCCCTTAAGAATGAATGTGACTCATGTGAGGAGGTCAAAATAGCAATAGTCACAGGAGTTTGGAAGAAGTTGACTTCAGTGGAACAAATAGCAAAACAACTAGAATTGGAAGTAGAGCCTGAAGATGTGACTGAATTGCTCCAGTTCCATGATGAAAGTTTAATGGATGAGGATTTGCTTCTTATGGGTGAGCTAACAAAGTGGTTTCTTGAGACTATTCCTTATAAAGATTCTGTGAACATTGCTGAAATGACAACAAAAGATTTAGAATATTACATAAACTGAGTTCATAAAGCAGTGGTAGGATTTGAGAGGATTGACTCCAATTTTGAAAAAAAAAGTTCTACTGTGGATAAATTGCTATCAAACAGCATCACGTGCTAAAGAGAAATGTTTCATGAAAGGAAGAATCAATTGATGTGGCAAATTTTGTTATTGTCTTATATTAAGAAATTGCCATAGTCATCCCAAACTTCAGCAGCTGCCACCCCGATCAGTCAGCCACCATCAACATCGAGACAAGACCATCCACCAGCAAGGAGATGATGACTCACTGAAGGCTCAGATGATGGTAGAAATTTTTAGTAATAAAGTATTTTATAACTAAGGTACATTGTTTCTGTAAACATTATGCTGTTTCACACTTAATGGACTATAGTGTAGTGTAAACATAACTTTTATATGCACTGAATAAACCAGAAATCTCCTGTGACTTGCTTTATTGCAATATCCACTTGATTATGGTTTGGTCTGGACAAACGACAATCTCTCCGAGGTATACCTGTACACGTAATTTGGTGAAGCCATGTTACATGTGCATACATGTGTGTCCACACACATGCATGCACACACACTATTGTGTAATATTGAATTCCCTAGGCTTTGGGGAAAGATACAGGAAAATTCAATGAGGTCAAATTCTAACCCTATCTCTTACTTCAGTTGTGATCTCCTTACCTGTTAAATAAGGATAATATTCATTACCCACATTAAGTTATTTTTGTTAAGTATGAAGTGAGTTCAACCATGAAAGTACTGAAAATGTTGATTAGAAAATCTGAAATCCTCAATAAAATCTTGCTATTGGGAATACTGATGTTGCTCTCTATATGTCATATGTCATAAAGTATATGCTCTATCATATATTAGTATTTTTCTCTGTCTTTCTCATAGTTCCTAATGATTTGATGGAATCAAATGTTAATATTCCTAAATATTAAGTATTTCAAATACCTGACATTTATACCAATGCAAGTTTTTTAAAAATCCATTATTTCTGTACTGATTTGAAATATGAGTTCTACATTTTTTAAAGGTTTGCAAAAAAACAGAATGGGTGGGATAGTTCTGCTTTATGTAAAACTTTGTGATTTTTGTAAATCCAATTTGGAAAGATTCAATTGTTGGATGTATGAAGGATAGGAAATGGCAGAGATTCTTTCCTTTGTGTTTGTTTAAGAAACCCCTATTCCTTGAGATGCAGGGGAGAATTGAGTCCATTTTTTTTCTTGGCAGCATTATTGAAAATCACTCTATTTCCCCTCTGGGCTTGCAGAGCAGAGTAGAATTTGAGGCCATCAAGTTACCAGATGGCATTACTGATGTAGTTGATTCCATTTTAAGCTTTTGGCCTAAAATAAGTTTTATGTTTTTCGGTGTCTAACTTTTTGACAGACTCCAAAACACTATATCTAGTCCAGATATTTAATATATCTCAAAAGAATGTATATTTTCCTTTTAAAAGCTGCGTTTGTGGTGTTGGGTCTGTTCAGTTGTACTTAGTTAAGGCAAATATCAAAGGTAAGGCAGGCCCTGGCATTCTAGAGTTGCTGCCCATCTCAGGGGTGCATGGGTGTCTTATAGTTTTAATGAAAATGAAAAGAATAAATATTATTTATTACTGGTAAAAGGCAGATTTAACAGTCTATTAAAAGTATTATTTTTCTATTAATTTCTAATTAAATTGGGGGATCTATTTAACCTTTAAAACCTCAGTTTCTTCTATTTTAAATGAGAATCATTTCTGTTTGATCAAGTACTCATGGGGATTAAGTGAAAAAGTAGGCAAAGTTTGTAATAGGCACAGAATACATATTAGTTACTATTTTTATCTTAATTATATTAAAGAAATATAAAATTATTATTTTTGATTCCTAATGGGTGAGAAATAATGCATATCTTCCAGCCGCTTATAATACTTCAAAAATCCTAAATCATTCTTGTAAAAATGTGGCAAAGAATATGTCCATGAATATGAATGTCATCCTTTTATTTTTCACATTTAAATTTTGGAAAGTGCAACCTATCAATGAATTAATCAAAAGAGAACATCATGTGATTCCTTGTTAGCTTTATCTCATCTATCTCATAAGAGAGGCCATTTGGAATCATTAAAGCATAAATCCTAAGGTCCACACATGCATGCCCAAGACAAGACATGTGCAGAAAGTATCAAGATGGTCCTTACCTTTGGCCTGGAGCTATTCTCTAAACTCATTATATGGATAAGCCTTGAAGGAGAGCACTTGCACAGGTCAATGTGTAAAACTGAGAAAAGTGTTTTTCTCTTTTTCCTCTTCCTCCTCCTCCTCCTCCTCTTCCTCCTCCTCCTCCTCCTCCTCCTCTTCTTCCTTCTTTATTTTTGTTAGCTCCTGGTATTTAAAGAAAGTTCTTTCATAACACTAGCTGAATACAAGAGGAATGGACAACTCAGAGCCTAAATTCCAGTGATAATGCATTAAAACACGTCCAGGATTCAACCAACAATTACAAACATACAAAGAAACAGAAAGAGATGACCCAGGCAAAGGAGAAGATTAAAACATTGAAACCATCAATGAGGGGGTCTAGACCTAAGACATACCAGACAAAGACTTTATAAAAATGATTAAAGATGCTCAAAGAGCTAAATGAAAACGTGGCAAAGAACTAAAGAAAATCAGGAACGTGATAGGTGGATGCCAAGAGAACATCAATAGAGAGATAGAAATTATGAAAAGGAACCAAACAAGCTATGTTTTGACACCCTAACCACCTTCCATTACTAAATCTTTCTCATCTCCCCAAATGGAAACCCTATACTTGGTTTACATTTAACTCCCTGCTCTCCCTGGCCCTGCCCCTGGCAACTTGTACTCTACATTCCATCTCCATGGGCTTGCATATTCTGTGATATTTTCTATGTAGTTATAATGGGGCTTAAATTTAACATTCTAAATATGTAACAATCTTGTTTCCTTTAATACCAACTCCACTTCAATAGTATGCATAATCTATGTCCCTATACCCCTTTGTCTCCATCTTCATGTAGTTCTGTCACAAATTACGTTATACTTCATGAATCGAAAACCACATATCGTTTACTATATTTTATGCATTAACCTTTTAGATCCTATAGGAAGTAAAAATTGGAGTTGCAAATCAAAGATACAGTAGGACTGGCATTTATGTTTACCCATGTCATTACCTCACTGGGGATCTTGATTTTTTCATGTGGCTTCAACTATTGTCTAGTGTCCTTTACTTTCAACCTGCAGAACTCCGTTTAGCATCTCTTGTAAGACTGGCCTGGTGATGACAAACTCCCTCACTTTTTGTTGCTCTGGGAATGTCTTCATCTCTCATTTTTGAAAGACAATTTTGCTGGATATAGAATTCTTGGTTGTCACATTTTGCTTTCAGCACTTTAAATATGTCATCCCACTGCTGTCTTGTCTCCATGGTTTCTGATGAGAAATCAGCATTTAATCTTATTGAGGCTCCCTTGTTTGTGAAACATTGCTTCTCTTGTAGCTTTCAGAATTCTCTCATCATTTTGGTATTTGACAGTTTGATTATAATATGCCATGGCATGTGTCTATTGGGGTTTATCCTGTTTGGAGTTTGTTGAACATCTTGAAATGTATATTTTCAGGAGGCGGGGCAAGATGGCGGACTGCTGAGCTGTATGTTTTAGTTACTCCTCCAGGAAAGTAGGTAGAAAGCCAGGAACTGCATGGACTGGACACCACAGAGCAATCT
Organism: Choloepus didactylus; assembly: GCF_015220235.1. NCBI lineage: Eukaryota > Metazoa > Chordata > Mammalia > Pilosa > Megalonychidae > Choloepus > Choloepus didactylus. The sequence continues at coordinate 14,655,718 of NC_051322.1, forward strand.
GACTTTGGGCATACTTCATACAACACTCATGAAAATGTGGAACTGCTGAGATCAGCGAAATCTGTAAGTTTTTGCGGCCAGGGGACCCGCGCCCCTCCCTGCCAGGCTCAGTCCCATGGGAGGAGGGGCTGTCAGCTCCGGGAAGGAGAAGGGAGAACTGCAGTGGCAGCCCTTATCGGAAACTCATTCTACTGATCCAAACTCCAACCATAGATAGACTGAGACCAGACACCAGAGAATCTGAGAGCAGCCAGCCCAGCAGAGAGGAGACAGGCATAGAAAAAAAAACAACACGAAAAACTCCAAAATAAAAGCGGAGGATTTTTGGAGTTCTGGTGAACATAGAAAGGGGAAGGGCAGAGCTCAGGCCCTGAGGCGCATATGCAAATCCCGAAGAAAAGCTGATCTCTCTGCCCTGTGGACCTTTCCTTAATGGCCCTGGTTGCTTTGTCTCTTAGCATTTCAATAACCCATTAGATCTCTGAGGAGGGCCCTTTATTTTTTTTTTTCTTAATCCTTTTTTCTTTTTCTAAAACAATTACTCTAAGAAGCCCAATACAGAAAGCTTCAAAGACTTGCAGTTTGGGCAGGTCAAGTCAAGAGCAGAACTAAGAGAGCTCTGAGACAAAAGGCAATAATCCAGTGGCTGAGAAAATTCACTAAACACCACAACTTCCAAAGAAAAGGGGGGTGTCCACTCACAGCCATCATCCTGGTGGACAGGAAACACTCCTGCCCATCGCCAGCCCCATAGCCCAGAACTGCCCCAGACAACCCAGTGTGACGGAAGTGCTTCAAATAACAGGCACACACCACAAAACTGGGCGTGGACATTAGCCTTCCCTGCAACCTCAGCTGATTGTCCCAGAGTTGGGAAGGTGGAGCAGTGTGAATTAACAAAGCCCCATTCAACCATCATTTCAGCAGACTGGGAGCCTCCCTACACAGCCCAGCAGCCCAGAACTGCCCTGGGGGGACGGCACTCACCTGTGACATAGCACAGTCATCCCTCAACAGAGGACCCGGGGTGCACAGCCTGGAAAAGGGGCCCACTTGCAAGTCTCAGGAGCCATACGCCAATACCAAGGACTTGTGGGTCACTGGCAGAGACAAACTGTGGCAGGACTGAACTGAAGGATTAGACTATTGCAGCAGCTTTAAAACTCTAGGATCACCAGGGAGATTTGATTGTTAGGGCCACCCCCCCTCCATGACTGCCCAGAAACACGCCCCATATACAGGGCAGGCAACACCAACAACACACACAAGCTTGGTACACCAATTAGACCCCACAAGACTCACTCCCCCACTCACCAAAAAGGCTAAGCAGGGGAGAACTGGCTTCTGGAGAACAGGTGGCTCGTGGACGCCACCTGCTGGTTAGTTAGAGAAAGTGTACTCCACGAAGCTGTAGATCTGATAAATTAGAGATAAGGACTTCAATTGGTCTACAAATCCTAAAAGAACCCTATCAAGTTCAGCAAATGCCACGAGGCCAAAAACAACAGAAAATTATAAAGCATATGAAAAAACCAGACGATATGGATAACCCAAGCCCAAGCACCCAAACCAAAAGATCAGAAGAGACACAGCATGTAGAGCAGCTACTCAAAGAACTAAAGATGAACAATGAGACCATAGTACGGGATACAAAGGAAATCAAGAAGACCCTAGAAGAGCATAAAGAAGACATTGCAAGACTAAATAAAAAAATGGATGATCTTATGGAAATTAAAGAAACTGTTGACCAAATTAAAAAGATTCTGGACACTCATAATACAAGACTACAGGAAGTTGAACAACGAGTCAGTGACCTGGAAGATGACAGAATGGAAAATGAAAGCATAAAAGAAAGAATGGGGAAAAAAATTGAAAACATCGAAATGGACCTCAGGGATATGATAGATAATATGAAACGTCCAAATATAAGACTCATTGGTGTCCCAGAAGGGGAAGAAAAGTGTAAAGGTCTAGGAAGAGTATTCAAAGAAATTGTTGGGGAAAACTTCCCAAATCTTCTAAACAACATAAATACACAAATCATAAATGCTCAGCGAACTCCAAATAGAATAAATCCAAATAAACCTACTCTGAGACATATACTGATCAAAAGAGAAGGAGCAAGTTCTGAAAGCAGCAAGAGAAAAGCAATTCACCACATACAAAGGAAACAGCATAAGACTAAGTAGTGACTACTCAGCAGCCACCATGGAGGCGACAAGGCAGTGGCACAATATATTTAAAATTCTGAGTGAGAAAAATTTCCAGCCAAGAATACTTTATCCAGCAAAGCTCTCCTTCAAATTTGAGGGAGAGCTTAAATTTTTCACAGACAAACAAATGCTGAGAGAATTTGCTAACAAGAGGCCTGCCCTATTGGAGATACTAAAGGGAGACCAACAGACAGAGAAACAAAGAAAGGACAGAGAGACTTGGAGAAAGGTTCAGTACTAAAGAGATTCGGTATGGGTACAATAAAGGATATTAATAGACAGAGGGGAAAAATATGACAAACATAAACCAAAGGATAAGATGGCTGATTCAAGAAATGCCTTCACAGTTATAACATTGAATGTAAATGGATTAAACTCCCCAATTAAAAGATATAGATTCGCAGAATGGATCAAAAAAAATGAACCATCAATATGTTGCATACAAATGCCTCATCTTAGACACAGGGACACAAAGAAACTGATAGTGAAAGGATGGAAAAAAATATTTCATGCAAGCTACAGCCAAAAGAAAGCAGGTGTAGCAATATTAATCTCAGATAAAATAGACTTCAAATGCAGGGATGTTTTGAGACACAAAGAAGGCCACTACATACTAATAAAAGGGGCAATTCAACAAGAAGAAATAACAATCGTAAATGTCTATGCACCCAATCAAGGTGCCACAAAATACATGAGAGAAACACTGGCAAAACTAAAGGAAGCAATTGATGTTTCCACAATAATTGTGGGAGACTTCAACACATCACTCTCTCCTATAGATAGATCAACCAGACAGAAGACCAATAAGGAAATTGAAAACCTAAACAATCTGATAAATGAATTAGATTTAACAGACATATACAGGACATTACATCCCAAATCACCAGGATACACATACTTTTCTAGTGCTCACGGAACTTTCTCCAGAATAGATCATATGCTAGGACATAAAACAAGCCTCAATAAATTTAAAAAGATTGAAATTATTCAAAGCACATTCTCTGACCACAATGGAATACAATTAGAAGTCAATAACCATCAGAGACTTAGAAAATTCACAAATACCTGGAGGTTAAACAACACACTCCTAAACAATCAGTGGGTTAACAAAGAAATAGCAAGAGAAACTGCTAAATATGTAGAGATGAATGAAAATGAGAACACAACATACCAAAACCTATGGGATGCAGCAAAAGCAGTGCTAAGGGGGAAATTTATAGCACTAAACGCATATATTAAAAAGGAAGAAAGAGCCAAAATCAAAGAACTAATGGATCAACTGAAGAAGCTAGAAAATGAACAGCAAACCAATCCTAAACCAAGTAGAAGAAAAAAAATAACAAGGATTAAAGCAGAAATAAATGACATAGAGAACAAAAAACCAATACAGAGGATAAATATCACCAAAAGTTGGTTCTTTGAGAAGATCAACAAGATTGACAAGCCCCTAGCAAGACTGACAAAATCAAAAAGAGAGAAGACCCATATAAACAAAATAATGAATGAAAAAGGTGACATAACTGCAGATCCTGAAGAAATTAAAAAAATTATAAGAGGATATTATGAACAACTGTATGGCAACAAACTGGATAATGTAGAAGAAATGGACAATTTTCTGGGAACATATGAACAACCTAGACTGACCAGAGAAGAAATAGAAGACCTCAACCAACCCATCACAAGCAAAGAGATCCAATCAGTCATCAAAAATCTTCCCACAAATAAATGCCCAGGGCCAGATGGCTTCACAGGGGAATTCTACCAAACTTTCCAGAAAGAACTGACACCAATCTTATTCAAACTCTTTCAAAACATTGAAGAAAATGGAACACTACCTAACTCATTTTATGAAGCTAACATCAATCTAATACCAAAACCAGGCAAAGATGCTACAAAAAAGGAAAACTACCGGCCAATCTCCCTAATGAATATAGATGCAAAAATCCTCAACAAAATACTTGCAAATCGAATCCAAAGACACATTAAAAAAATCATACACCATGACCAAGTGGGGTTCATTCCAGGCATGCAAGGATGCTTCAACATAAGAAAATCAATCAATGTATTACAACACATTAACAAGTCAAAAGGGAAAAATCAAATTATCATCTCAATAGATGCTGAAAAAGCATTTGACAAAATCCAACATCCGTTTTTGATAAAAACACTTCAAAAGGTAGGAGTTGAAGGAAACTTCCTCAACATGATAAAGAGCATATATGAAAAACCCACAGCCAGCATAGTACTCAATGGTGAGAGACTGAAAGCCTTCCCTCTAAGATCAGTAACAAGACAAGGATGCCCGCTGTCACCACTGTTATTCAACATTGTGCTGGAAGTGCTAGCCAGGGCAATCCGGCAAGACAAAGAAATAAAAGGCATCCAAATTGGAAAAGAAGTAGTAAAACTGTCATTGTTTGCAGATGATATGATCTTGTATCTAGAAAACCCTGAGAAATCGATGATACACCTACTAGAGCTAATACACAAATTTAGCAAAGTAGTGGGATACAAGATTAATGCACATAAGTCAGTAATGTTTCTATATGCTAGAAATGAACAAACTGAAGAGACACTCAAGAAAAAGATACCATTTTCAATAGCAACTAAAAAAATCAAGTACCTAGGAATAAACTTAACCAAAGATGTAAAAGACCTATACAAAGAAAACTACATAACTCTACTAAAAGAAATAGAAGGGGACCTTAAAAGATGGAAAAATATTCCATGTTCATGGATAGGAAGGCTAAATGTCATTAAGATTTCAATTCTCCCCAAACTCATCTACAGATTCAATGCAATCCCAATCAAAATTCCAACAAACTACTTTGCAGACTTGGAAAAGCTAGTTATCAAATTTATTTGGAAAAGGAAGATGCCTCGAATTGCTAAAGACACTCTAAAAAAGAGAAACGAAGTGGGAGGACTTACACTTCCTGACTTTGAAGCTTATTAGAAAGCCACAGTTGCCAAAACAGCATGGTACTGGCACAAAGATAGACATATAGATCAATGGAATCGAATTGAGAATTCAGAGATAGACCCTCAGATCTATGGCCGACTGATCTTTGATAAGGCCCCCAAAGTCACTGAACTGAGTCATAATGGTCTTTTCAACAAATAGGGCTGGGAGAGTTGGATATCCATATCCAAAAGAATGAAAGAGGACCCCTACCTCACCCCCTACACAAAAATTAACTCAAAATGGACCAAAGATCTCAATATAAAAGAAAGTACCATAAAACTCCTAGAAGATAATGTAGGAAAACATCTTCAAGACCTTGTATTAGGCGGCCACTTCCTAGACTTTACACCCAAAGCACAAGCAACAAAAGAGAAAATAGATAAATGGGAACTCCTCAAGCTTAGAAGTTTCTGCACCTCAAAGGAATTTCTCAAAAAGGTAAAGAGGCAGCCAACTCAATGGGAAAAAATTTTTGGAAACCATGTATCTGACAAAAGACTGATATCTTGCATATAAAAAGAAATCCTACAACTCAATGACAATAGTACAGTCGGCCCAATTATAAAATGGGCAAAAAATATGAAAAGACAGTTCTCTGAAGAGGAAATACAAATGGCCAAGAAACACATGAAAAAATGTTCAGCTTCACTAGCTATTAGAGAGATGCAAATTAAGACCACAATGAGATACCATCTAACACCGGTTAGAATGGCTGCCATTAAACAAACAGGAACCTACAAATGCTGGAGGGGATGTGGAGAAATTGGAACTCTTATTCATTGTTGGTGGGACTGTACAATGGTTCAGCCACTCTGGAAGTCATTCTGGCAGTTCCTTAGAAAACTAGATATAGAGTTACCATTTCATCCAGCGATTGCACTTCTCGGTATATACCTGGAAGGTCGGAAAGCAGTGACACGAACAGATATCTGCACGGCAATGTTCATAGCAGCATTATTCACAATTGCCAAGAGATGGAAACAACCCAAATGTCCTTCAACAGATGAGTGGATAAATAAAATGTGGTATATACACACGATGGAATACTACGCGGCAGTAAGAAGGAACGATCTCGTGAAACATATGACAACATGGATGAACCTTGAAGACATAATGCTGAGTGAAATAAGCCAGGCACAAAAAGAGAAATATTATATGCTACCACTAATGTGAACTTTGAAAAATGTAAAACAAATGATTTATAATGTAGAATGTAGGGGAACTAGCAATAGAGAGCTATTAAGGAAGGGGGAACAATAATCCAAGAAGAACAGATAAGCTATTTAATGTTCTGGGGATGCTCAGGAATGACTATGGTCTGTTAATTTCTGATGGATATAGTAGGAACAAGTTCACAGAAATGTTGCTATATTATGTAACTTTCTTGGGGTAAAGTAGGAACATGTTGGAAGTTAAGCAGTTATCTTAAGTTAGTTGTCTTTTTCTTACTCCCTTGTTATGGTCTCTTTGAAATGTTCTTTTATTGTATGTTTGTTTTCTTTTAAACTTTTTTTTCATACAGTTGATTTAAAAAAGAAGGGAAAGTTGGAAAAAAAAAAAAAAAAAAACAAGGAAAAAAAAAAAGATGTAGTGCCCCCTTGAGGAGCCTGTGGAGAATGCAGGGGTATTTGCCTACCCCACCTCGATGGTTGCTAAGATGACCACAGACATAAGGGAGTGGTGGTTTGGTGGGTTGAGCCCTCTACCATAGGTTTTACCCTTGGGAAGACGGTTGCTGCAAAGGAGAGGCTAGGCCTCCCTATGGTTGTGCCTAAGAGCCTCCTCCCGAATGCCTCTTTGTTGCTCGGATGTGGCCCTCTCTCTCTGGCTAAGCCAACTTGAAAGGTGAAATCACTGCCGTCCCCCCATGTGGGATCAGACACCCAGGGGAGTGAATCTCCCTGGCAACGTGGAATATGACTCCCAGGGAGGAATGTAGACCCAGCATCGTGGGACGGAGAACATCTTCTTGACCAAAAGCTGGATGTGAAAGGAAATGAAATAAGCTTCAGTGGCAGAGAGATTCCAAAAGGAGCCGAAAGGTCACTCTGGTGGGCACTCTTACGCACACTTTAGACAACCCTTTTTAGGTTCCAAAGAATTGGGGTAGCTGGTGGTGGATACCTGAAACTATCAAACTACAACCCAGAACCCATGAATCTCGAAGACAGTTGTATAAAAATGTAGCTTATGAGGGGTGACAATGGGATTGGGAAAACCATAAGGACCACACTCCACTTTGTCTAGTTTATGGATGGATGAGTAGAAATATAGGGGAAGGAAACAAACAGACAAAGGTACCCAGTGTTCTTTTTTACTTCAATTGCTCTTTTTCACTCTAATTATTATTCTTGTTATTTTTGTGTGTGTGATAATGAAGGTGTCAGGGATTGATTAAGTGATGAATGTACAACTATGTAATGGTACTGTAAACAATCGAAAGTACGATTTGTTTTGTATGACTGCGTGGTATGTGAATATATCTCAATAAAATGAAGATAAAAAAAAAGAAATGTATATTTTCATGTCTTTCATTTCATTTGCGAAATTTTCAACCTACTACTCAAGTGTTCAGAGAATAGACAGATAAAAATAGAATGCTATGGCAAATGTGGGAAAATGTTAAAATTGATGAATCTGGGTATCTGGAGGGTTAGGGTATATTGGAGTTCTCTGTATGGGGTTTATATTACTTTTGTAACTGTCCTGAAAGTTTGAAATTATTTCAAAATTAAAATTAAAATTAAAAAAAATGCCAGTAGAAGAAGCTCTTATTGAACTCTTATTTAACCTAACTCTTATTTAACTAGTTATGTTAGAAGCATTTGTTTAGCCTACTCACATGAGCAGTTTTCTGAATCTCTGCCCAGGGTCTATGCAACAAACACAATGTAAAAGAAAGAGAGAGAGAGCAGTATTCACTTGTTCCGCGAAGAACTTCTGAAATGCCAAAACTATTTGATTTTATGAAGAAGAGTATACTCGCCTCTAAGAAGAAAGTGTGGCAAGTTGCTTGTGTTTTCTTTTGACTTAAACCCATTTAATACTGTCTCCTTTTAGAGACCAGATTTCCACGGTTCTAAAACTATGGGATCAATTCACTGTTGAACAATGAAATAAACATATTCTACATGGGAGAAAAGTTTTACAGTCTCATACACAATTGCTTCAAAGAGTCCTTGGCTATGTTTTGTTCTCAGTAATTATGTTTACATGTTACATGAGCTTTCTGCTCATAATTGTACCTACTCTTTCTACATGATAAAGGGAAGTAGATGTTGAAAAAATATCTAGGTCTACTTTCAGGAAGACTGATCACGGGGGAAAACATAAAGCTACTTAGGTGGTTGTCCTCAACCACAAAATAACCCTCCCGCTGTGACTGAAATGCACACCATCAGTCATTCCCAGTCTTCATCCTCTGCAAACAGTGCAGTATTTGACACATTGTCAATATACGGATACATTCACATTCACAGTTTTTGTTTTATTTACTTATGTATTTAGTTTTTGGTCTACACCTACATGTGGTAAGCACAGTATTTTACATAAGTAAACACTAAATTTGTTTTCAGATGAATGTGTCAAAGGCTACTCTGTGTGCCTAAATTATTATGTTTTTAGATTAGCAGGAAATAATTGCTCCAGGAGAGATTGAGGCACATGATTGTTTGGAAGAGAAGGAAAAGCACAAAGCAATATGAGATTACTTACATTAAGTACAACCCTGGTTAATGGTTTCTCGCTTAACAAAATGGGACTTTAGAAAGTGGTATTTGAGGACATGAAAATGTGAAGAAAAATGATATGACATCTTGTAAGATATAGTTGAAGTAATACGTAAGCAAATTCATACAATTACATAGACTGGGCCCTGATAAACAACTTATATTTTGTTAGCCATCCACAGTAATAAAATATATTGAAAAGGCTGGATGCACCAGTAATTTAAAAATAACCCATATTTAGAGAAATCAACTGAAAAAATGGGAGATTTCTAAAAAGGTGCAATTATCCCCCATTAAATATTTTATTTTCTATTGAATCACTGACTTTTTAATTTTCCTTGGTCTAGAATCTATTTAGAAAAATATATACTTTTATCTTTTTTCCTCTCCCAATAACAACTGGACCAGGTTTAGTAGCAACAAGAAGCCCTTAGTTGGTTTTCAGGAGCAAAACGATTTCTTTTAACTTTCTGTCAGTACATAACAACAGTCAAAGAGCTCAACGGGAACCCGTTCCATAGCAATTAGTGAGACCCATTGAACAGTATGTTTCTGGAAAGCACCTTTTGGGGCTGCTCCCCATCTCCATGTCTCTCGTCAATGAATTACAGCATTGGCATTTGTCTAATGAAGCATGAGCACTCCGTATCACAAAGCAATCAAGATACCACTAAAACAAGCTGGTTTGGAATAAAATTTTAAAATTAGGTTGCTATTGAAACAAAAGTACTTCTATTCGTTCTGTGTAGCTGTTTGATGACCTAACGATGTGCATCAGCTCGGCATTTGGACAAGTCTTGGAAACTGGCCGCAGCAGACATTCTATTATTGAGTAGAAATTACAGAAACAATATGTAAGATCAAGAGCAACACGATTCAAAATGTGTACTGAACCTGTAGTCGTATCAGTTGAAACAAAGAAACAAACAAAAAAGACATTGATAGTCTTGGCATTGGAAAGGGATTTAATTCTGGAGGTAGCAGAGTTAGGATAGTATTAAGAAATAACGATGAATGATGATAATGTTTCATTAAAAATGTACTTGAGGTTACCAGGGATGCTTAGCTACCTGTGGATACGTAAACAAATGCTGAATTTGTCTTATATGAACACTGCTGGCCGGAGAAAGAGCCTGTCTCTTCCCTCCTCTTCACCCAACTTCTGTTGTTGATGATGAGACTTGACACTTTGGAGAATTAACTGAATCTCATTGGCTGCAGTTTCCTGTTTTGAAACAAGGCCTGCCAGTTATATATGCATCAAGCAACTTCAGGTCTGCTGACACTGTGACTGGTTTTCTTCTGAATTTTTCATCCAAAACCACTGCTTCTTTGAAAGCTGTGTGCACAGAGTAAAGAAAAAAGGCAGAAAATCATCAATCTTAAGTAAAGTAAGTCGTTTCACTAGCTTTTGCATGGAGACAACCGGAATGATTCTGTAAAAGGGTCACAAAGCTGGGGTTTCAAAACTTGTAAAAAAAAAAATTTTTTTTTTTATTCTCCCCTTCAAAGTATGTGATTTCAAATGAATATAAAAATTGTTCATTACTTTCTCCAGCAAACTCGATGATTTCAAATGTGTGGGTACCACAGAATGAGGCCTTTTTTTCAGGAAATAATTTCTGGAACAACCTGAAAATCTTATTAATTTATGCTTTTCATTTGCTGTTTCCCGACTGGTTTAAGAAAAGTTCTATATGTTGTGCAATAAAAGTAAGTATAGGTTTAAGCACCAAAGCTTACTGTTTTGCTCTGTATATGTGGTTAATTTCTTGGAGATACCATGAAAATTTTAGGACATTAAATTGAATGATTTTAGGACATATCGAACAGTGTACTGAATCATTAAAATAAATTATGTTCAATTTTAAAGATAGAATACAGACAATGTACTTGTTTAATATGTTCTCTGCTTATAACAAAAGGACAGCCGATTCTAAGCCATAATAAATTTTAACTTAGGGATAATAGTTCATGAATTGCCAATAGCTATCTATATTTTAGAAAGACTAGTTTTGATGTAAACAGATATTGTATTAGCCCCTAAAATTGGGTCTGGTTCAGTTTTTCCCCACTTCACCTTCTGGGGGAGAAAAATTATATAAAACGGCAATTCAAAACTAATAAAAATTGCCAGAAATTATTCTGGGTGCCTCTGACCAAGTGTTCACTATTGCCATTTCTTACCCTTTCTTTGTCTTGATCACATTGGGCTTCTTTCCTCCCCACAAGCTCCTGAACTTGAACTTGCACCCAAGCCTGAAAAGCACTAAAACACAGAACATGTCCCCCTATCAGCTTTTTCCTCAAAATAGGCTGACCACAGTGAGACTATTTCTGTCAAACCAAATGATGCTTCCTCTTGCTTGCCCAACATCCCCTTACAAGTTTCTGCTAAGCTTTGCTTATCCTTCTCTATTGGAAGGAAATACTTTTTCTATTTGATTTTGAGATGTTTGCAGACTTCTGAGATCAAAGGGTTATCCCTATTATGATAAAAATGTTTTATTTTAAACCTCTTTTTAATACTTTCAAACTTACAGGACAGTTACAAGAGTAATATAAACCCCGTACAGAGAACTCCAACATACCCTCTCCCCGCCCCCAGTTTTAACATTTTGCCCCATTTGCCCTCCCTCTTCCTCTCCCTTCCTACCTCCCTATCTCCCTTCCTTCCTCTCTGTTTATCAATCTACTTTCTGAACAGTTGAGTGTAGGTTGTATACCTCTTGCTTCTTGAACATTTAATACTACTACACACATTTCCCAAGAGCAAAGATATTCACTTATGTATCCACCTTAAGTGCACTTATCAAGTTCAATAAATTTAATACTGATGTGAAGCTTACAGTCCATATTACAATATTTCATATGCCCTAATAATGTCCTTTTGAGCATTCTCTTCTCCTTTGTTAGATCCTCTCAAAGAATTGTGATTGTCTCTTTAGTTGCTTTCTCGCTTTTTCTTTCTTCTCTCTCTCTCTCCCCCCCCTCTCCCCCCCTCTCCCCCCCTCCCCCCTCTCTCCCCCTCCCCCCTCTCTCCTTCCTCCTTCCCTTCTTTCCCTCCTTCCCTCCTTTCTTCCTTTTTTAAATTGTAGGAACATATATACAATGTAAACTTTCCCATCTCAACCACTCCCAAGCATAGCATTCAGTGGCATTAATCACATTCAGTATGTTTTGGTGTCTTTACCTACTTCTAACATTAAAACTTTCCATGCCCCCAAATAGACTCCTGTGCCAGTTTGAATGTATTGTGTCCCCCAAATGCCATTGTCTTTGTAGTTTTGTGGGGCACACGTTTTGGTGATGGTTGGATTTGCTTGGAATGTGCCCCACCCAGCTGTGGGTAATGATTCTGATGAGATGTTCCCATGGAGGCATGGCCCCGCCCATTCAGGGTGGGCCTTGATCAGTGGCACTATATAAATGAGCTGACTCGGGGAGGGAACTAACTGAGTGCAGCTGGGAGTGATGTTTTGAAGAGGAGCAAGCTTGCTAGAGAGGAACGTCCTGGGAGAAAGCCGTTTTGAGGCCGGAGCTTTGGAGCAGACGCCAGCTGCCTTCCCAGCTAACAGAGGTTTTCTGGATGCCATTGGCCATCCTCCGGTGAAGGTACCCGATTGCTGAGGTGTTACCTTGGATGCTTTGTGGCCTTAAGACTGTAACTGTGTAGTGAAATAAACCCCCGTTTTATAAAAGCCTATCCATCTCTGGTGTTTTGCATTCTGCAGCAATAGCAAACTAGGACAACTTCCCTCACCCATTTTGCATTAATTTCCCATTCCCCCTCTTGTACTCTAATTTCTGTCTCTATGAGTTTACGTATTCACTGATATTTTCTTTGAAGTTACAGTGAGGAATCTCATTTGCTTTGATACCAAATTAACTTCAGTTGCAAGACAAGTTATGTTCCTACACCTCTCCATCCCCACCAGTTTACATAGGTCTTGTTGCAAATTGCATGGTTAAAAGTTATCAGTCAAAACCACCTATTCCTCATTACAATTTATGCTTTTGCCATTTAGATACTGTAGGAAATAGAAATTGGAGTTACAAACCTAAGATAAAATAGGTCTGGCGTTTATATTTACCCATGTTGTTACCTTACCAATACCTTTAATTCTTCATGCAACTTTGAACTATTGTCTATTATGCTTCCCTTTCAACCTACAGAAGTCTAGCATCTCTTGTAGGGCAGCTCTAGTGGTGACAGACCCCTCAGCTTTGGTTTATCTGGCAATGTCTTAAACTCTCCTTCATTTTTGTCTTTTAGTAACTGACAATGTATTTATGAAATTAGTGGATTTAAGCTTCTGCAATAGTGACTTCAACCCCTCCTCCTGGCTCAATACTGATGAAAGTAATCTATTTATCAATGTCAGAAGACCATGCAAGTCAATGCTTGTAGACAGCCATCTGGAAAAAATCCCGTCTTAGAAATCTTCACCACAGGAGTTTTCCTTATAGTAAATCTTAGAGTGTTCACGGGCATCCCAACTGGTCCCTTTATTTTAAAAGTTATTTTCCTTTGTGCCTCTATCAAGTCAGCATAAACCTTCTCCAGAGACTTCTCCTTTTGGCTAGTTATGGTGATTCTAATGCGGTGAAACACTACTTCTGGTTCCATGGGCATCTTCCTGGTGTTCTTAAAAACTATGGTTGTAGCATGGCTTCCTCTTGACCTACGTGATCCGCTGTAAGAGCCAACAGCAGCGAGTCTGAGGAGAAGCAGCCACCATTTCCTCATTTCCTCCAAGGACTCTTCCTCAATTTTTAATTGTTTTTAAATTATGGAAGTTTTAGGTTTATAGAAAAATCATGGGAAAAAATAGTGTCCTCATATATATCCCTATTGTTGATAATTTGGATTTGTGTGGTACCTTTGTTAAAATTGATGCAAGAATATTAAAATTGTACTATTAACTATAGTCCATAGTTTACATTAGGTGTATTTTCCCCATATACCACCCTAGTATTAACACCTTCCATTCATGTGGTACACTTACCATTCATGAAAGAAGGTTCTTATACTTGTACTAATATTTATAGGCCATCATTTACAATGGGGTTCACTGTACTATACAGTCCTATGTTTTATCTTTTAATTTTTAATGTAGTAACATATATACAAGGTAAAATTTCCCCTTTAACCACATTCACATATGTAACTCAGTGCTGTTAATTGCACTCATGATATTGTGCTACCATCACCACCATCTATTCCAAAACTTTACAATCAACCTAAACAGAAACTTGGCATTAATTAAGCATTAACTTCTCATTCTCTACCACCAGTGCAGCTCCCTGGTAACCTGTATTCTAGATTCTAACACTTAGAGTTTGCTTATTCTAATTATTACATATCAGTGAGATCATATATTATTTGTACTTTTGTGTCTCGCTTATTTCACTCAGCATGATGTCTTCAAGGTTCATTCATGTTGTTGCATATATAAGGACTTCATTTTTATGGCTGAATAGTATTCCATTTTGTGTATACCACATTTTATTTATCCATTCATTTGTTAGACATGGGCTGCTTCCATCTTTTAGCAAGTATGAATAATGTCACTATGAACATTAGTGTGCAAATATGTGTTTGAGTGCTTGCTTTCAATTCTTTTCTGTATATAACTAGTAGAGGAATTTTGGGGTAATATGGTAATCTATACCTAACTTACTAAGGAACTGCCAACCTGCCTTCCACAGTGGTTGCACCATTGTACATTCTCATCAGTAATGAATTAGTGTTCCTTTTTTTCTACACTTCCTTTCCAGTATTTGTAATTTTCTGTTTTTTTTTAAGTAGTAGCCATTCTGGTGAGGGTGAAATGCTACCTTACTGTAGTTTTGATTTGCATTTCTCTAATAGGTACTGATGTTGAGCATCTTTTCATGTGCCTTTTAACCATTTGTATATCCTTGTTGGAAAAACGTCTATTCAGGTATTTTGCCCATTTTTAAAATTGGGTTGTTTGTCTTGTTATTGTTAAGTTGTAGGTTTTCTTTATATATTGTAGATATTAAACCATCATTGGATATGTGGTTTCCAAATATTTTCTCCCATTGAATAGGTTGTATTTTTACTTTGTGATAAAATCCTTTGATGCACAAAAGTTTTAAATTTTGATGAGGTCCCATTTATCTATTTTTTTCTTTTGTTGTTTGTACTTTAGGTATAAAGTCTAAGAAACCATTGCCTAATACAAGATCCTGAAGATGCTCCCCTACATTTTCTTCTATGAGTTTTATACTCATGGTTCGTATATTTAGGTCTTTGATCCATTATGAGTTAATTTTTGAATATGGTATGAGGTACAGAATCCTTTATTCTCTACATATGGATATCTAGTTCTCCCAACACCATTTGTTGAAGAGATGATTCTGTCCCAATTGAGTGGACTTGGCAGACCTGTCAGAAATCAATTGGCCATAGATGAGAGAATCGATTTCTGAACTCCCAATTCAATTCCATAGGCTTGTATATCTATCCTTGTGCCAGTACAGTGCTGTTTTGATCCATGTAAGTTTGCAGTAAGCTTTAAGTTCAGAAAATATGATTCCTGTCAATTCATTCTTTTTTTTTCAAGATGTTTTTGACTCTTCAGTGCCCCTTTCCATTCCTAATCAACTTGGTAATTGGCTTTTCCATTTCTGCAAAGTAGATCGTTTGAATTTGGGTTGGATTATGTTCCATCTATAAATCATTTTGGGTAGAATTGATACCTTAATTATACTTAGTCTTTCAATCCATGAATGTGGAATGTTACTTCCATTTATTTAGGTCTTATTTGATTTTTTAGACACATTTTATAGTTTTCTGTGTACAAATTCTTTATATCCTTGGTTAGATTTATTCCTAGATATTTCATTTTTAGTTGTTTTTTTAAATGGAATTTTTTTCTTCATTTCCTCCCCAGAATATTTATAACTAGTGTATAGAAACATTACTGATTTTTGTGTGTTGATCTTATATCACACTTTGGTGAATTTGCTTATTACCTCTGGAAACTTTGTTGTAGATTTTTTTTTAGGACTTTCTGTATATAGGATCACGTCATCGGCAAATAGCAAAAGTTTTAATTTTTCCTTTCCACTTTGGATGTATTTTTTTTCTTTTTGTTGCCTAATTGCTCTAGCTAGAACTTCTCTCCCAATGTTGAATAATGTTGGTAATGGTAGGGATCCTTGTCTTGTTTCATATCTTAGAGGGAATATCTTCAGACTTTCACCAATGATTATGATGTTAGTTGCAGGTTTTCATATATGCCCGTTATCATGTTGAGGATGTTTCCTTCTATTACTATTTTTTCTAAGTGTCATCAAGAACGCTGGATTTTGCCAAATGCCTTTTCTGCTGCAATCCAGATGATCATGTGATTTCCCCCTTTAATTTGTTAATGTGGTGAATTACATTAATAGATTTTCTTATGTTGAGCCATCTTTGCATACCTGGGATAAACTCCACTTGGTCATGGTGTACAATTCTTTTAACGTGCTGTTGGGTTAGATTTGCAAGTAGTTTGCAGAGAATTTTTGCATCTATATTCATAAGAAAAATGGGTCTGTAATTTTCTTTTCTTGTAGTATCTTTACTTGCTTTGGTATTAGGGTGATGTTGGCATCATAGAATGAGTGTTAGGTAGGGTTCCCTCCACTTCGATTTTTTTTGGAAGACCTTGAGCAGTATTGGAATTAATATTCTTGGAATGATTGGTAGAATTCACCTGTGAAGCCACTTGATCCTGGGTTTTTCTTTGTTGGGAGGTTTCTGCTGACTGATTCATCCTTTACTTGTAATTGGTCTGTTGAGGTCTTCTATTTCTTCTAGAGTAAGTGTAGGTTGTTTGTTCCTGTATTTCTAGGAACTTTTCCATTTCATCTAGGTTGTCTAATTTGTTGGCACCCAGTAGTTCATAATATTCTGTTATGATCCTTTTTTATTTCTGTGGGGTCAGTATTAATGTCTACCCTCTCATTTCTGATTTTATTTATTTATGTCTTCTGTTTTTTTTTGTTTTTGTTTTTGTTTTTGTCAGTTAAGCTAAGGGTTTGTCAACTTTATTGATCTTGTCCAAGAACCAACCTCGATTTTGTTCTCTTTTTTAATTTTTATAATCTCAATTTCATTTCTTTCTGCTCTAATCTTTATTATTTCTTTTGTTTGCTTTGGGATTAGTTTGCTGTACGTTTTCTAGTTCACTCTGCTGTGCAGTTAGATCTTTGATTAGCACTCTTTCTTCTTATAAGCATTTAGGCTATAAATTTCCTGCTCCATGCTGCCTTCATCACATCCCATAATTTTTGACATGTTGTGTTTTCATTTTCATTACCTCATACTTACTAATTTCCCTTGCAATTTCTTCTTTGACTCACTGATTGGTTAAGAGTGTGTTATTTAACTTCCATGTATTTCTGAATTTTGTGGTTTTCTCCCTGCTATTGATTTCTGGCTTCATTCCATTATGTTCAGAGAAGATGCTTTGAATAAATGCAATCTTTTTAATTTATTGAGGCTTGTTTTCTGACCAAACATGTGGTCTATCCTGAAGAATGATCCATGTGCACTTCAGAAGAATGTGTATTTTGCTGTTTGGGGATGCGATGTTCTGTATTTGTCTGTTAGGTCTAGTTCCTTTATCATATTATTCAAGTTGTCTGTTTCCTTTTTGATTTTCTGTATGAATGTAATGGTGTATTGGGGTCTCCAAGTATTATTTTAGAGCTATCCCTTCAGTTTTACCAGTGTTTTTCTCTTGTATTTTGGAGCACCATGGTTAGGTGCATAAATGTTTGTGATTGTTGTTTCTTCCTAGTGGATTGCTCCTTATGTTAATGTATAGTGTCCTTCTTTGTCTCTTATAACATCTTTTGATTTAAAGTCTATTTTGTCCAGTGTTAGTACAGCTATCTCAGCTCTTTTTTGGTCTCTATGTACATGGAGTATCTTTTTCCATCCTTTCACTTTCAAACTATTTGTGTCATTGGCTCTAAGGTGAGCCTCTTGTAAGCAACATATAGCTGGATCATGCTTTTTGGTCCATTATTCCAGTCTATGTCTTCTGATTGGGGAGTTTAATCAATTAACATTCTGTGTTATTACTATACAGGCAGTACTTACTTCAGCCATTTCGTCCCTTGGTTTTTATATGTCATTTCTCTTTTCCTTTATAGCAACCTCTTTTTCTGTATATTTTATCTTTTTTGTGTATCTGACTGCTCCTTTTCTCATTTCTGTTTCTCAATATATTTTAATGCTTTCTTTGTGATTACCCTGGGTTTATATTACAAAACCTGTATCTATAACTTACTAATTTGAAATGATACCAACTTAACTTCAATACTATACATGTTCTCTGCTCTCATATCCCTCTGTTTCCTCTCTTTATTTTGTTTTTGTCTCATTTTACCTCTTTACATTTTGCATGTCCATTTATCAGGAAATATGCCTTTTTCTTGTTCAGTTGTATTCTGACTCTTCTAGGAATTAAAGAGTAGAGTTGTATGTTGAGGATACAGTATTATGGGGGTTTGCATTTACCTTTTTAGTTACCCTTACTGAAGATCTTCATTTCTTCACTCTACTCCAAGCCACTCTCTCCTGTGTTTTCCTTTCAAGCTGTAGACCTCCGTTTAGTAATTCATGTCGGGCAGGCCTTTTGTTGACAAATCCCTCAGTTTCCGTTACCTGTGAATATTTTAAACTTGCCATCATTTTTGAAGGACAGTTTTGCTAGATAAAGAATTTGGGGCTGGCAATTTTTCTTTCAGTACCTTAAATACACCATACCACTGCCTTCTTGCCTCCTTGATTTCTGATGTGAAATTGGAACTCAGTCTCATTGTGGTTCCCTTGTATGTAACGAATCACCTTTCTCTGGCCACTTTCAGGATTCCCTTTTGGCATTTGACATTCTGATTAGTATGTGTCTCAGAATTGATCTATTAGGATTTATTCTGTTTGGAGTATGTTGCACTTCTTGGATATATATGTTTATGTCTTTCATAAGAGTTGGGAATTTTTCAGCTATTATTTATTCAATTATTCTTCCTCCTTTCCCTTCTCTTCTCTTTCTGGGACACCCATAATGCATTTGTTTGTGCACTTCATGCTATCACCCAAATCCCTGAGACCATGCTCAATTTTTTCTATTCTTTTCCTCTGTTTTTCCAGCTGTATGATTTCAATTGTCCTGCCATCTAGTTCACTTATTCTTTACTCTACCTGTTTAAATCTTCTGTGGTATGCTTCTATTGTATTTGTTAAGCTTTGTGATTATCCCTTTTGTCCCCATAATTTATGCTATATTTTCTTTTTATACTTTCAAATTCTTCTTTATGCTCACATATTTCTTAATATCCTTTAGCTTTATATTTTTATTTTTCTTCATTTCCTTGAATTGGTTTAGGAGACTTGTTTCAGCTTCTTTGATTTGTTGATCCATATTCTGTGTCTCCTCTGAAGTTTTAATTTGTTCCTTTGACTGAAACATACCTTTCTATTTCTTAGTATGGCTTGTAATTTTCTGCTGTAGTCTGAGCCTCTGGTTATCTTGAAGAGTTAACAGTGAAGGTAGTTTCTCCCTCTTCTCTAGGGTTTTATTGTGATTGGCTTTGTATTAAGGCTCTTCATTGATGCTTTGTCTAACTTATTCTGGACCTTTAAAGTAGCCTGTTTATAACTGTTCAGATTTTCTCAGCTCTTCTGCATTTGATCCTTGCCCTGGATATGTGGTGCAAATTTTAAGTTTGCACTTCTTGTGCAATTGTTTCACCTCTTGGAGAACATTTCCTTTCCTCTGTTCCTTCTCTGGGAGTCTTGATTTCTTCTGTTTGCTTTTGTGCCAGAATTTTCTCCCCAGCTCCTATGATTTCTTTAAATTCTCTCCCTCACTCAGTGCTCCCTTTTCCTTACAATTTCCAGTTCTGGGACCTGTCCTGTCTTATAGCAGTCCAGTCCCCCACCCACTATCTTTGTTTTGTTTTGTTTTCTGTGAGACTTTTCTGTTAGGATATCCAGCCCCACAGAGATGACTCTGCAAAGATTCAGACCTCTTTGTAGAGATGTGTATTAACATTCTAATTGGAGCGCTGCTAAGCTGATACATGAAGGACCTGTCTACTCTCCTTCAATTTGATACTTCAACTTATCCTTTTAATCATATTGCTAAACCAACAAACCTTCACTTTTTTGGCAGAATTTATTTCCCTTTACACAAATTTATAAAATTATATTAGTTATAAAGTTTAAAGTCACAGAATTCATAATGCAATGATTAAACTTAATAGCTAAAATTACTTTTTGTTTGTTTATTTTTTTAAGTCTGAAACTCAGACTGCTTTATGGTATATGAATTAACCAATGTATTTTCTGCTGTGTTCAGTGTAATTCAGTGATTTCACTGGTAATTTAGGATTAGTTTTCAGTCACAATCTTGTTCAGAAACCTATTTCAGACTTTCTGCTAGAGCTGCCTTACAGAACTGAAGCAGCCACAGCAGGGTTTCAAGGAGTTGGGAGGATTGGTGTCTCATTATCTGGGTAAGTCTGGTAAAAGTGGAGCAAGTGTATACGCTCTTCTTAGTAGGTGCACAGCCACTCCCCCTTCCAGCATTTTCCAGCTCTCACAAATAGTGGTGACACAGTTGCCCTTCAGAGTATTAGCAGCTTTTTCTTTTCCCAACTACTGTCACCAGTGTGATGTCTTTATTAGTGTGTGTCTTATGTTTTAAACACGGGACTTCTGATGCAGTAGTCAGCTTCTCTCCCCACCGCAGCTAATCCCCCATCCTTCCTTCACAGTCATGATGAAATTATAATTCTTTCCAAACCCCTAAGGGCCATGAGGACCAAGTGGGGTCACTTATCCTCCCTTCCCCAGGGAGCCTTGATTTCTTTCCATGTGGCAGGCACTGCCCTGTAAACCTTGTGCAAGATGTAAAATCCCTTTCACATGGATTTTACAAAATAAAAGAGATAAAAGAGTTCCCCAATTGGCTATAGAGTGACATATGTTCAGAGAGATTCAAGTAAGATCAGAGATTACCAAGAAAGCAAAATTCCTATTCAGTTTAATACACCTCAAAAGCTACATACAATATATGTCATTAGAGATACAGATTTAAAAACCTGGAGAATTTTAAAAAGTGGGGACAGTGGAAGTACTTTCCAGGAGGAGGATAGCATAAATAAAGCAAAAAAATATCAGAGTATACTCTTTGGAAAGTCAAAACCTTGTTTGACTGGCTTAAAAAGTGTTATAAAAGTACCACAAATGGTCAAATTCATAGGTAGATTGGAATCATATTTTGGAATACCATGAATACAAAATAAGAGGTTTGAAATTAATTTGATAAATAATGACATATAATGCTTAGTTTTTGTAAAAGAATGATTCATTTTTTCAACTTTTCATTTGAAAATGATTCCAAGCTTCTAGAAAGTTGCAAGAATAATGCAAAGAACCTCTCTGTACTTTAATCCAGATTCACCAACTGTTCAAAAATTGGCTACATTGGAATTTCTCTTTCTGCCCTGTTGCCCTGAACCATTTGAGATTCCTCTTCATACTTCAGCCTGCATTTTCTAATAACTTAATCACAGAAGAGTTATCAATTTTAGGATGTGTAACATTGATGCAATACCTAAATGTAATCAGTTATTCATTATTCATTGTTGTCATTTTTTTCCTTCCATTACAGAACTCAGTCTAGAATCGCATACTGCATTTAAATGTCATGTTTCTTCTCTGGTTCTTTATATATTTATACATTTTGCTTGCGTATATATATTAAAATTCCATAATGTATTCCTATTTTTTTTTTCTTGCTTTAAACAGTAATTATCATCTAAGGAGTTTTAATAAGAAAAAAGTCTTTTATATTAATAGATTTATCTTTACATCACTGATAGTTCCTGTGTTCTTCATTTCCTTCCTAGATTGATATTTTTACTATCTAGTATCATTATTCTTCTGCCTGAGAGATTTCTGACATTACTTGTAGAGCATGTCTGCTGCCTATGAATTCTTCCAGCACTTGTATGACTATAAAAGTCTTTATTTTACCTTCATTTTAAAAGGTATTTTTACTGGCTAAAGAACTACAGGTTGACTTTTTTTTTTCTTTTGGTACTTAAAAATATTGCTTTACCCTCTTCTAGTGTCCGCTGCCCCTGATGAGACAGCTCTTGTCTTTCTTGCCTTGCTCCCCTGGCTGTTCTTAAAATTTTCTCTTTATCAATGATCTTAAGCAATTTGATTATGGTTTTCTTTGGCTTAGCTTTATTAGAGCTTTTTGTGCTTGGATTTTGTTGCTTCTTGGATCTGTGATTTTTATGCCTTATGAATTTGGAAAATTATCTCTCATTATTTTTTCAAATATTTTGTTTGCCCCTCCTGTCCGTTTCTGGATTTCAATCACAAGTATATTAAGACACTTGAAATCATTGCATAGATGACTATTACGTTATTTTCCATCTTTTTCCCCAGTGTGTTACATTTTGTATAGTTTCTATTATGTTTTAAAATTCACTAATCTATTTTTATGCAAAGTCTCATCTGCTTTTAATCTCATCCAGTGTATTTTTATCTCAGACATTATTGTTTCCATTCATCGTAGCTCAGACATTATGGTTTCCATTCATCCTAGCTCAATTTGGCTCTTTTTTATGTCTCCATATCCCTGATTAACATGCTCAATCTTCGGTCTAGCTTTTGAACACACAGGATAGTGATGATAACTGTTTTAATGACTGTGTCTGTGTATTCTATCATTTGTGCAATTTCCTGTTCAATTTTGATTGGCTTATTTTTCTCCTGATAAGGGTAGTATTTTCCTGTGTCTGCACATGCCTGGTAATTTTTTATTGATGGCCAAAAATTTTGAATTTAACCTTGGTGTGTGCTGAATGTTTGTGTGTTTCTATAAATAGCTTTGAGCTTTTCTCTGCATTTGCATTACCTGGAAACAGTTTGACTCTTTCCCATCTATTTATAAATTTGTTAGGTAGAAGCAGAGCAGTGTTTAATCTAGAGTTTGCCCCATTACTGAGGTGAATTATGAGGTTTCCACTCTAGCGGGTGAATATACAAACTTATCTCAACTCTAGTGAGCTTTAGGTATTGTTTCATCTAATCCTTTGGGCTGGTTCTTACACGTGCCTTAAGTAGCTTCCTTCAGTGCTTGTATTGGTCACTACAGAAGACTCAAGCAGGCCTTCTGTGGCCCTCTGCAGCTACTCTTTCTTCCCCTACACACTGCGGAGTGTTCTAGCTGCCTTAGTCTTCCTTGACTCTCATCTACATCCCTTCAACTCACAGAGGTCAACATTCTGGGCCTGAACTTCCCATCTTTGTGCTGTGGCCTGGAAATTCTCTCCAGCCAATAAGCTGGGGCCATTTTGAGACTCACCTCATTTGTTTGCCATGTCTTAAGGATCGTTTTCCTTTGTTGCCTCATGTTTGATATCTTGATAACACATGTGTCATCTGTTTTGTTTATTTCATTATGTTTTTTCAGGCAAGAGGGTAAATCCTTTCCCTTTAACTCCATGTTGACTGGAGGTACAAAGTTGTACTTCATGTTTACAGATTCTCCTGGCTTTCCTCTTATTTCACTATCATCCTTTCACTGATATCACAAAAAGTTTTCTTCCATTGCTAGGTATCTAATGAATTAATTTCCTTTGTGTCTGATTCTGGGTGTCTTTGTTCTCCTTTAAACGTTATTCATAAATCAGTGGTTCTCAAAGTTTTATAGGCATCAGAGTCACCTGGAGGACTTTTTATGACACAGATTACTGGGCCCCAGTCTCATTGTTCCTGATTCAGTTGGTCTGGAATGGGACCCAAGGATTTATATTTCTCACAAATTGCCAGGTGAGGTCGCTACAGTAGGTCCAGCTCCAGTTTGAGGACCCTGACCTGGCTGATCATTTCCGTTCTCATGGCGTTCAATGCAATTTATTGTATTGCATAAACTGATGACTCCTAAATGTCTATCTCCAAAGCAAAACTTTTTGAATTAGATTTATCTCACCCAGGAGTTGGAGAGGGGGCATTTAGATTCCTATAATTGAGGATTTCCTAAGGCCACAGGCAAGGACAGGCCCAGGACAGGATGCAGGCTAAGAAGGGGAGGAGAGGACCCTGTACTTCCCTCTCGCTGGGAGAGCAGGCCTCTGAAGGAACGCACCAGGCAACACAGACCCGATTTGCACAGTCCGTGAACAGTGTTTTTTGCGTTGGTTGGTTTGTTTTTGTCAGCTCCTAGCACTCAAGGAAATCTCCATCATATCACTAGCTGGATAAAAACTTAAGGAACATTTTGGAACCCAGAATGTATTTTCCCTTAGAAACAATGTCACAAAGCAAGCACACCACAAAATCCCATTTAAATTACGTTGAGTACTCTATGCACAACTACATTTTGAATGAAAATACAGAAGACAATGCCATTACACTTACATGTGTTAGAATATTTTAAGACATTAAAGAAAAAACAAACTTAAGGAACAAACAGCTCAGGGACTAAATCCCAGACATAATGCTTTAAAATATTAAAATGTACATTGTGGAACAAAAGATTACAAGATAAAGAAACAGAAAAGGATGGCTCATCCAAAAGGAAAACTTATTCTTGCTTGACTAAATGGAATGTATGCTATAGTAACCAGAGAATAATTTTAAACTAGTTCAGTTACTGCTCATTTCTAGTGCGTCTTTCACAAAGGCATTAATTAAATGTGTTCCTAGGGAATCTGAGCTATGCCAAACCTTCCTGTCCTTTTTGCTTCAGTTTTCCTAACAAAACTGTAATACAAAGGAAAATCCCTATTACCTTTTCATGTCAGAGCCACATTATGGAACCTGGATAATTAGAGTTTATTATTCAACCTCAGAAGAGTATCATACTGCATAGTTCACTCTGCTTTGAACATAAAAAAGAATATCTCCCCCAAAGTCAATAGGTATTAATGTGCTAAATATAATGCACATCTTAAAATATCCATTATGAATAACATTTTATTAGAATTATGGACAATTCTTTCATGTATACATGTGTCCTAAACATTGTCATGTTATGTCTAATACTACAATATTTGTTACACAGGCAAAGCTGAAGACAGTAATTCAATGCATTTTTAAATTATTTTATTTACCACTTCTTAAAGCTTTTTGTCAGTTTAAATTTACTGATATCAACATTTTATTTTCTGCTATAAGCCCTTTCATGAATAAAGTTGCTTGGTATACAAGACAGATTTTATAGTTGTTATTATCATAAAAATACCATTGCTCATTGTTGAAGTTTAGCTTAGCATTGAAAAATGAGATTTCTTCTCTATAAAATATCTTCAAGAGGAAAAATATTAATTATCAGTAAAACATTTCATTTTCTCTATATATATGCACAAATATATATATACATACAGGGTATATGTCTCAAGTACATACAGACACATTAGAGAACAACAGCAAAACAAAACTACAAAAATTCATGCCCTCTGCATATCACAGGGGCAGTGAATGCATAAATCCCATAATAAATTGGAAAACAAAACTAAAAATACTAAAATATAAGGTAATAACTATTTATGATATTCTCTGCATAATACATTTTCTATTAATCACTTTATTTAAAACTGGTACCAATAAAATGTCTTTGAGAGAAATAGCATTTTTTCCAAAAATAGCAAACATAGAAAACAAGTCATTATTTCAATAGATGTATTTCATAAAACATTCTCCATTGCTACAACATAACATTTTTATGCTGGCATCAGAGTAGGATAGAATAGAGGATTGAGTCTCCATTTTCAATAATTCCTCCAAAAACAATATCTAAAAAAGGAGAAAAATAAGCCTATATAAAATGGAATAATGTGTAAGTTGGAAGACAATGGAATGATATCTTCAAAATGCTGAAACAATAAAATCACAGCCATCACAGAATTCTTTGTTTAGTGAATATATCTTTCACCAAAAAGTGGAAATGGACATTTTCAGACAAACAAAAAGTGAGCAAATTTATTACCTAGATATTTCCACTACAAAATATTAAGAAGTTCTTCACGGATAAAGAATATAATTCTATACAGCAACATGAATCAGAGAAAAGAAATGAAGTTCAACAGAAATTGCTAAATAAAGGTGAATATAAAATACATTTCATTTTTAACGCATTTTTAAGAGTGAAAGCATAAGGTTAAAGCAAGTCGTGGTAGAACCATACAATCACACAGCTTTGCCTCCCTCTTGCTTGTCTCTCAGTGACATAAAACAACGTGTATCAAACCATACCCTACCCTATCCTATCATACTGAATACTTCTTTGTAAATATAAATTGAATATCCAAAGTGTTGTGTTGTGTGAAACATAAGAAAAAGTAAATGTATGACAAAAATATTGCAAACAATGAGAAGGCAAATTTGAGAATATACTATTGTAAAGATTTATATACCACACATGGAGAGATACATTATTATTTGAATGTTCCCTTTTATTAATTACATACATGTATTATAAACCTTAAATAAAAAGGGAACTTAAAATACCCAAGAAAAAATTCAGAAAAAGGGGAAATAGAGAAAAAAAAATGACGGAATAAATAGTAAGCAATTATCAAAAAGTAGACTTTAGTCTAACAATTTCAATAACTGCATTAAGAGCAAGTCATCTATATCCATGTATGTACCATCTAGCTTAAAAAACAAAATATTGCCAGTACCCATAAAGCCCTGTGTCTCTTCATACCAGATAATGAATTCTTCTTTGACTTTAGCAATAGTAACCTCTATTCTGAATTTAGGCACATTTTATTTATATTATTTTAATCCTACTACATAAATATGCATTCCTAAACAGTATTCAGTATGATAGGATAGGGTAGGGTATGGTTTGACATATGTTATTTTATGTTACTGAGAGAGAAGCAAGAGGGAGGCAAAGCTGTGTGATTGTATGGTTGTACCATGACTTGCTTTAACCTTATGCTTTCACTCTTAAAAATGCATTCCTTCATTATGGTAAATATGGCTGTGGTTCATTCATTTTCATGACTATGAAGCATTCCACTCTAGGGATATAGAAGATATGATACATTCTGTTCCCTTAGGAGAAATATTATTTTTCTTCTAAATTATGTTTTTTAAGAAAAATACATTAAAACCCTCTTTTCATAGGCGATTCATATTTTCAATAGTTTCTCCAGTTTCCCCAGGTACTTATGAGAGGAATTGCTAGTCCTGGGAGAGAGGCATTTTTAAGTTTAGTAGATTAGATCTGCTTGTTTATCTGATTAACTTTGACAATTTGTACTACTGTATGTCTACTTAATTTTTTCTGAAACACAAATCCTATCTGAGCTTACTGAGAATATTTGCAAGTTTAATTTGTCATGTTTGACTCACTTTTAGTGGTTCAGTCCTTTTGTGATGTAGTTTATTCAGTTTAATTTGTGTTATTTGATTTTCACAGTAGTTATGCTCCTCATTTTTCTAGGTATTTCTATTTAAGTCATAGTCACCTATCCGCATCAATTACCATTTTGGTACAGCGCCCCCTGGTGGAGGATGTTCCTAAACCTCAGCACACTGAAAGGAGTTCTAGGCTGGACTTCATTCACCATCTCTGTTGGTTCTTCCTCCCAGATGCGTTTCCTCAAAGAAACTTTTTTTTTTTATTTCTGCCCAGACATTTCTGTATCTAATGCAGTAAAAATACTTACTAAATTCTCAAATATTTAATAGGCTGCCGCTATGATTTTTTCCTGTTCGTTCGATGTGCTATGTCTTGTTTTCTGCCATTTTTTGATCCTTGAACAAAGCCCGGATCATTGTATGTGCTCAATCATATTTGATGAGTAAATTAAGGGCAAGTATATAAATATTTTAAGTTAAAAATAAATTTCTTAATTTGAATAAATAGTACTGTAGCAATCATCAATTCATTTCAGAATTGACACTAAAACTCTCAGGTGACTATTGGATTTTAATTCTGGTGACCTTGCCTATAACTGTGTCCTTCAACTGGAATTTCTTGCAAACTATTCAGTGGATTGTTGCAAAATATCAGTGCTGGTGTTGGCCCCTAAAAAATGTCAGGAAACAGAACCAATATACATTTCACCATTATAGGAGGGATGCATGTGTTAACTGAGTTAGCAGGTAAAATTCCAATTTATTCTAGTGTAATAATCGATGCCTTAGGCAGTTCAGCTAGTTATTCTGAAAGCTTTGGTTGTGAATAGAAAATAATTATGATAAGAATGTTGTATTAAGCCACAAACAGCTATGATACAATGTGAAAGGTGTTAAAAAAAAAGTCTTCAAAGTGGTATGACAGCACCGTAGAGGAAGACATCAATTCTGAATCGATTTTTATAGTGTAATATAAAACTTGGTGAAGATCTCCCTTTCAGTGAAGTTTAGACAGTTGTAATCTCACCACCTGTTCTCTCCTGCCCCCCATTCTGCCATGTCTACATTCCTTGCTATTGAATTAATTTTGGATCCCTATTCTGAACTCTTGCAGTTCCTTACCTCAATCCTTCCAAATGGATCTGAAGTTTGGTTTTGGTGAGCTCACTTTAGACAGTGGAAAGTTGGTGAAGACGATTGTTTTTCTTAAATCTATTTGCTGCTGTTTGCTGTTTGAACCTAAATTAAATATAGAGTCTTACTTCTTCATTTGAATATGATTAACTTTATTTAATTTTATTCTTACTTCGTCCCATGATAAATTGATGTCACAATCTTTTATTTCTCAAGAAATAAAGAGCCTTTTTTTATACTGGCAAGATATCCTTTAGCATACGTGGTTAAAAAAATATGCAAACCAAAATAAGTACATTAAAGAATATCTTACATTGGGAGAAATGTACATTAATTACTTGAAAATAATTTCTCACATAACTCACTTTCCCAAAGGATATTTGAAATAAGTGTTATAGACAATAAGCACTTTTTAAAAGATGTTACTATCATCTCAAAAATATTCTGGTTAGATGGCAGTTTTGTGAAAGTCATTTTTCAGGTTTAATAGAGATACACAGCTGTAGAGAAGGCAGTGAGTTATCATGGGATGTCAAATATCACTGTGCAGAAAGGAGAACAACAATCTATGTTTAGGATTTCACAGGTTTGGGGAAAGGGAGATACTAAATCTGGGCTAGACTTTGCCTCTTCTGCTGTTCAGAATTTAGCTGGGAATTGAGAATTATACCTGGGAATAAGCTCTTAAGCACATGCTGTAGTGTGGGATAATGTTCTTAGTTGGATGAGTGATGCTCGTTCAACTAGAGCTGATTTTAAAGGGGTAGAAAATAGGCCTGCAGATTTCTGTGACACACTCATAAACTTTATGTAAACGTGCTACCTTTTTTTTTTATGAAATGAATGCTGTGGTTTCAAAAGGTATTATTCATAAATAGGAAATATTTCCTTAAAGGGGGAAAAAACTTGCATATAATACACTGAACCCTGGGAAATAAAGCACCAGATCACTTCTTTAACTCCAAAGGAAGCCTAGATTTTTTTTATAACTCACTTTTCAGAGGAAGAAATCACTCGAGTTTCACCATCCGTCTCTGTTTCTATTAGCTTGTCAATTTGGTTTGAGTTTTCATCAGAGCTGGATTAACAGCTGGAGAGAGGAATTGTCTCGGCCAAACATCCACCGGGGGGCAACGAGAAAAGTCTATTAAATTTGACATAGGACAATAGTACTTATTCAAGGAGACAGTTTGAACACTTGTAATGGAAAGACAATGTTTTGTAAAAAAAATGTTCAAATAATCCTCACAAATGTAGGATTTGAAATTCTGTTTAAAGAGCAATCTAATGCAACAAAGGAAGAATAAAAACTGTGTGTTATTAAGGAAGTTATTGTAGAGTCTCAAAGGACAACACAATAAGATTTCAAAACTATCAGTGTCAGAATTTAATGTAAAAGGATAATTATACAAAATAAAAGATACATGTTATTTTCAGGTTTGTTGGTGGGAATGAAAGAAAATGGGTTGGAGGATTGCTATAGCTATACCATAAGTGAGAATTATCTGAAATAAACATAAATATTAACATTCACTAATTAGACTGATGGCAATGAGAGTGTCTGCTATATTATTTTCTGTCTTATCCTGTATATTTCTAATTTTTTATAATTTTTTCAGTATAAAAATACTCAATGAAAACTGTCATAAGAGAAAGAAGGTCTCAATTAAAGATGCCATGAAAAATGTTCACTAAAGAAAGCTATAGTATATATTTGCATTTGTGTGGTTAAATGTAGCTTATATTATTTGCTATTAGCTTAGATTTCTAAAAAATCTTAATAAAATATTAAACTATTATCTATGAAGAAATAAACTAAACTTGACCTCTGTAGAGTGAGAAAAAGGAACCACTACTTTTAAACTCAAAACATTAGTACTGGCTATATGAAGAGTAATCAGAAAAATAAAATAATCCATTTCATTTTCTTCCATGAGTATTTCATTGTTGTGGAATGAATATCTTGGGTCAGACAGTATACAAGTTTTTAGATTAGCATTACATGAAATACATTTAAATAATAGAATTTATATTCATTTACACCAATCCAATATTGAATTGGAAAACTATGGTCCCTATTTTGTGATGTTTTTGATACAGTCCCTGGGTTAAAAACAATTACAGTAAAAATAATGAAACCATGTTATTATCCTAAAATATTTGAAAATAGTTATAATATCAGAAAAATGAAAATAGCCATATCAAAAATGTGTCATGTATTGAGCATGTATTTTTTAAGGCATTAAAATGAGTGCTTTAACCTAGATTTATTTTGCGACAGGAATTGTCAGCAATTCTCTGACAAATTTTAACATTTATCTTATAAATTCTAGTAAAAATCTCCATTCTTTTAGTGTATTTGGGGGAAGGTAATCGAACTCATCTCATTTCTGGGCCATTAAATGTTGCCTCTGTTTTTCCATGGGCTTATAAAAATGTTATTCCTAATAGAAAACTCCCAATCAACTAGCAAGAGAAGAGAATTCCTCAACAAGATGAAACTGATAAAGAACTTCCTCAGCCAGATAAAACTGATTTTATACATACAAGCACACATACACACACACATGAATAGCAAGTGTGTGTATCCATATTTAATTATGAAAAACCGGATGCTTCCCACCTTAGATAGGGAACAAGGCAATATAGCCACACTCATCCCTCCTCTTCACCTTCATACTCGACGTCCTAGACACTGCAGTGACACGTTATAACAAAACAAAACAAAACAACAATAGGGCATATGGATTACAACAGTAGAAATAAACAGACTGCATTCACAGATGAAAATCCACTAGAATCTACAAAAAGTCACTAGATCTAAAAAGAGAATTGAACAAGGTGACTGGATACAAGGTCAATATACAAAAATTCAAAGGAATCTCTATAATAATGAAAGTTGAAATTTATTAAAATTATTTTAATACCTATACAACATGAAATAAATAGGGATAAGTCTAAGATATATAATATTTGTATGTTGTAAATTAAAAACATTTATGAAATAAATCCAAAAGGACAAAATAAATTAAGACAATTGTATAAGTATTATCAGGACATCACTTTTCTCTAACCTTATCTGTAGATTAAACAAAATATCCATCAACATAGACTTCTCCTCTTCCTTCCTTTCTTCCCTTCTTCCTCCTCCTCTCCTTACCTCCCTCCTGACTTTCCCATCTCCCCCTCTTTCTCTCACTCTCTCTTTCTCTGTCTCTTTCTTTCTTTTTTCTTTTCTGTATAGGTCGTTGGTAGATTTTATTTCAAGGAAAATAGATCGAATAACCTCCATAAAGCTACTTTTAGTTTTTTTAAATGGAAGAGAATGTAATCTAAAATTAATGTATTATTTATAGAATTTTGGTAGCAGTTGTTAGTCTAACCTTATTGAGTCTGCAAAAATTATCCTCTCCATTCAAAATTTACAAGGACGAATTTAGACTTCTCTTGTCTCAGAGTACGATAAACACAGCCACTTCACATTAGAAAAAGATTAGATTTTGTATATTGTCAGCCAAACAAACAAACTCATGCAGAAGAGTATCTACCAAAAGTAAGCACCTTCTGTTGCTCTCGGCACATTTTCCAGTGTCCCAACTTTGGCAATCTTCATTTATTTCCTGTCTTTGCAAATAAAATATCTTCCGTTCAAAGAATGATCAAAGATAACACAATGGTGAGCCAGATTATGACCCAAGGATTTGTTTTGTTCTTCATAGAATTAAATTCTATTAATGCCTTTATTTTCTGTGACACTACTTTGGAAAATTTTGTGGTTGCTATTTGGGTATAACTTTTTGACTGCTACCATTTTTCTCCTTCTCCTCTTTCTTTACTAGAGTCGCATAAATTTTATAAGCTTGGTGTAAATTATTATATTCAAGTATACATGACTTGCTTTGGCTTTGTGGGTATAAAGGTGGTGTTGGCAGCCATGTTGCAGTGGCACCATGAAGCTTGCATTGTTTTAACCATTTTATTGAGATACAATTAACATACCACCCAAGTTACCCTTTTAAACAGTAAAATGCAATAGTTTTAGTACATTTACAATGTTTTTTTCATTTCCCTTGGGTAAATATATGAGAATTGCTGGGTCATATGGTAACTGAATATTTCATTTTTTGAGGGGTTGCTACACTGTTTCCCAAATCAGTTGCACCATTTTATATTCCCATCAGACATTTATGAGGGTTCCAACTTCTCCACATCCTCACCAACAATTTGTTCTTATCTTTTTTTTTAATAGCCATTCTAGTGGATGTGAGGTGGTATTTCATTGCAGTTTTGACTTTGATGTGATGGCTAATGATTTTGAGCATCTTCTCATGAGCTTATTGGCCATATGTATCTTCTTTAGAGGAAGTCTGTTCAGATCCTTTGCCCAGGTTTTAATTGGTTTGTCTTTTTATCTTTGAGTTATAAGACTCCTTTATATAGTCTATATTCAGGTCCCTTATCAGATACATGATTTACAAAACTTTTCCCCCATTCTGTAAGTTGTCTTTTCACTTCCTTGATGGTATCCTTTGGAGCATCAAACGGTATTTATGAAATCCACTTTCTCCATTTTTTCTTTTGTCACTTGTGCTTTTGCTGTCAAATCTCAGAAAGCTGTGCCTAACCTACATGAAGAGTTTTTCTTCTCTTGTCTTCTAAGAGTTTTATGTTTTAGCTCTTACATTTAGGTCTATGATCCATTTTGAGTTAATTTTTGTGCCTGGAAGAGACTTGCATGTTGAAAGCATTGAGAAAGAGCCCTGTCCTTATTTTTAGAGAGGAACCAGTAACAGTGCTTGTTATGAGGCACTGTCCATAAGAATAAACTTCACTGTTATAGTTAACAGTAAAACAGCCAAAGTGGGAGGGAATGCAAATAATATTTTTGGCATTTGTGAGGTGGGTAAGTGCATGGCCCAGTGAAAGTAAACCTGTTATATATAAGATGTTGGCATTATTAGCCACGTATTTGTGAAGAATAGGCACATTTGGGGTTATTAACATGATCTGATTCAACATGATTAGGAACTTCAAACTTAGTGTTTTTGTATTTTTCTCTCAAAAATGCAACTGAGAATCTAAAACCAAAAATTAAAATGAATTCTCAGTATGTCTGAGTACTGCTCCTGAAGTGAAGTGGCAGATGTACAATCCATATAGTAGATATCCCACTCCTGGTCTTTCTTCATAATAGAAGCTCTATTTCTTTTAAGGAAAATGTGCACAGTTAAAATAATCCCATTTGCATCCACTTGGTTTTTCAACTTACTTTTTTTTAGCTCAATTGTAGGTTTACAGAAAAACCATGCATCAGTTACAGAGTTCCCATATACCACTTTCCTAACACATACACAGTTGTCCCTATTATTAATATTTTGCATTAGTGGTAACTTTGTTACAATTGCTGAACTAATATTATTATAATTATATTATTAACTATGGCCCATAGTTTATATTAGGGTCCACTCTTTGTGTTATGTTGTATAGTTCAATTTTTTTTTTCATTTTTATTCTGGTAAAATTTCCCATTTTAACTACTTTCAAATATACAATTCAGTGTCGTTAATTAGTTCACTTTTGAAGCTAAAAATATTCATGTGATCCTTTTCTAACCAGTGAGTGAGATGTAAACAGATGTTGCCGGATTGGTTTCCTGACAACTTGACTAGAATCCTCCTTTTAACTTCATTTGTGTCTATTCTCCTTGTGAAAATGTAGACACAATTTCTGGAAGTATAGCAGCCATTGTGGGCATTAAAAAGGAATGTTTCTTGGAAAGGGTAATGGAACAAGGAGAATGAAAGCATACAGGGCATTAAAAATAGCATGATGGCACAATACCAGCTTTTGGAAAATAAAAAGGTCTTGGATTTTCCAAAATAAAATTTTTATGATGGATGGAAATGCAACTTCAATGTACATACCCTTTTGCACCCAATCATTCCAGCTACCTCCACATTCTACCACCAGTAGAAAAAAAGAATGCGTCAACAGAAAACTCTACACATTGAAATTGTCTTTTGCCACCCAGACTAATACCATAAGTGGACTTGATTTATATGTAGTTTTATATGACCACAGGGGGAAAAAAACTACTTTTGAGAGACTTTTCATCTTTCTGATAAATATTACACTAAATCCACCTATGGAACTACTTTCCATTAGAAAAAACTGACTCATCTTGCTGCAACAAATGTCATCCTTATAAATGTCTCAGATGAGTTATTTATTGCTAGTGACTTTAGGTAGCTCTATGAGAATAGAGCTTATTCATTATTATTATATTTCCCTTGTAACACTAAAGTAATACAGCATCACCTTTTGCCACACAAGCTCTGATTAAAATATTAAACAGCAAGTCATACAATATATAACTTTCTTCTTTAATAATGAAGATCTCCATAGGTGTATATTTTCTCAAAGTACAGTGTGCTCTGCTGACCTGCAGTTTGATACTCCAGTTGTAAATATTTCTTTCATCAATTATTGTTAGCATCATTTAGTGGCTGGAAATTGTCCTCATTCTCACATCCAATATGCATATTTTCCTGGCCCTTTTCAAACAAGTTGAAATGCATTTTTTAGAGATGTTTCAATTACTTTTCCTTTGTGTCTGTTCATTGAAATTGAAATTCACTTACAAGCATGATGCATCTACAGAGATTTGAAACCTGTTCATGAAATTGAGTAGTTACACATAATGAACTATGAAAGTGTTATAACGTCTTCTTATAGCCCTTTCACTCAGAAATAGACATTCATAAGAGCAAAGGCTTACTCTTCTGCAACATAGAAAAGCTTCCCAAGATACTGCTCTGCACAAAAATGTGTCAAAAGTGATGGCTACAATATAGACATAGTCAATAACTATATCAGTTGACATTCTCATGGGGTTCCCTATAAAAGCAATCCAGTCAAATCACACTGGCCTTTCAAAGATGCAGAGGATAGCATTTCAAATTGTAAAAAATACTGAATATAAATGCAGTATCCAATTGTATGTTTACATTCACTTATCTATGTCTTGTTTTCATTAGAGAATCCCAGAAGAAAGCAATAGGCAGGGCAACTAATCTGACTGATGACTCGGTGGGAGGCTGACTTTCAGAGTCTTGTTTCACATTCAGGTGGAACAATAGGTGAAAGGTGACTGTATGTGGCCAAAGTTTTGTGCAGACTTTCTTTGGATCTTCTTTGATCCAGATCACAAGACCTTCCCCTTTTTAATCCCATTCAGTAGATGTTCAGGCAGGGCCTGTGTCAACGTTCTAAACTTGCTGCCGTGTTTCTGGCTTTGACTAGGTTACCTAGTCAGTTTGACACTGCTAAGGTCTTCTTCAATGTATGTTTGAAGAATGGTATTTCCACTGTGTTTTACAATAAAAAAACTTTAAAGTTTACTAACATATAAATTCTGTGACAAAAAATCAGAGTATCAAATTTATTTAAAGTAAAGATAAATTCTAGATATATAGAGAGATAAATTATAGGTAGATAGGGAGGTAGGTGGATGAATAGCTAGATGATGAGTTATAATCTCACCAAAAATCAGATTGATATGAGAATTATCAAGTGTAAGACTGTTTGTTAAAAGGGAATAGAGCCATCCTTCTAATTTTCAAAAAAAATTAGCATAGACCTTAGAAGTTTCTAACTTTTCAAACTAGCAGCCAAGCATAAAAGATTAGCAAAAACATCATATAAAACCCTTCTGAAAGTTTTAAGTTCTATGCACATCCAGGCATAACTTGGTGATATTGCGGGTTTGGTTCTAGAATGTTTCTTTTGCATTTGTAACTTGGCTAACTGGCACAGGAAACCTAACTTTCAGCCTATCTTGGCTTTCAATAAGCTTAATCACTTCCAGCTTTTAATTTAAAGTCAGAGATGTGGGACTCTTCCATTCACTTGAATACTTAGAGGATATTGTAGGGTTATTGATTGGCCTAATTTCTGTATTATTGCATCTCTGGGAATAGGGAGTCCCAAGAAGTGGGAGAGAAGAGGGGAGTAGCCAGAGCACACACAACATTTTTCAATTAAGTTTACCATCATATATGGGGATAGTTCATGCCTAACCACTGCCCACACAATTACAATAGTAACATCACAGATCACTGACCACAGATGTCCATAACAAATAAAATAATAATGAGAAAGTTTTAAATACTGTGAGCATTACCTGAATATGAGACTAGACATAAAGGGAGCACTTGCTGTTGGGAAAAATGGCACTGATAGACTTGTCCATTGCAGAGTAGCCACAAATTTTCAATTTGTAAAAAATACAGTATTTGTGAAATGCAATAAAGTGAAGCACAGTAAAATGAGGTATGTCTGTTTATATTTATTTACACACATTTATCCTATGATAGAATGAAAAGAGAATCAAAGAAAAATAAAGTAGTGTTAGGACAATGAACTGATTTCCAATTGAAATTAAAAGAGCCTAGTATAATACATATGTTGACTATCTAGAAAAGCTTCTGTTTAAAAAAAAAAAAAGATTATATCACCAGAATTATGGTAAGATGCTGGATCTTCTTAGGGGTGAGAGATGAGGGAAGTTCATATTTCCTTTGTTAAAAAGTCACAATTATTGACTAGAGGTAATTCATCTAAATAAAGCTCCCATCCTACTAACCCCAAAATGTATGCCAAGGAGCCTATTGAGACTTTTGGGCAATGGTTCTTTTTTCAGCCCCTGTAGCTTTTAACTTTGTAGACAGTATTGCAGAAAACAGATTCCGGAATCTGTCCTCATGAGCTGGTAATACGTGGATAGCAGCATGAGAGCACGGGCCCAAGGAGCAGAGAGGGAATGGTGTGGCCAAGGACTTAGGGATTCTTCTGCCATCTTTTCCAAACTGTGGACAGGACAGGTCTGTCAAAGCTCTAAGTATTTCTGTAGGAAGCCAATCAAGTAGGTAGAATAATTTTATCCTTGAGATAATGAGCCGGCAGCAAGAGTTTAGGGTAGAGGGGCCTCCAGCAGGAACTGACAGCTTGCCCTAAAATACATGCCTCCTGCAAAATTAACCTCTTTTACTTTCATCCTGTATAGGACATCTGATTTTAGAAGGTTTCAGCAATCATAGACCCAAACCAGCAGACCAGTGATCCAAAAAGGAAGTTGCCCATTTATCTTTTGGGTGCCAGAAGCCAGAGAAAAGGGGTTCATAATGAGTAAGACAAGATGAAGAGTGTAAGAACTAGTACATAAACACCGGAACATAAACAAAACAATGAGAGAACCCATTAATTAAAAAAAAAAAAAAAACACAACCTTTTTTCCATTTAAAATATGTTTTTGTTCTACAGAAGAGGTCACAAGGCTTAGAAAATAGACACAAAAGACCAAATCTGAAAGAGAATAGAAAATAATTAAACAAGAGTTAAAGTACAAATACCTTAAGCTGCAGAAAAAATCTAAATCTTCTGAACATAATATTTATGAGCTATGACTTTGAGAACAATGAAAGATGTATTCTAGTTAATTCTGGTAAATAAACACTAAATATAAAGAGAAAAAAAACCTTACCCACTTTTGGTGGGAAGGATATATTTTCTACAGAGGAAGAACTAAAACCAGGCTGGCATGAGTCTAATCAACTTTCATGCTGGTAGGTCGAAGGAAGGAATATATAGCTAAAGAATATTGAGAGAAAGGACTCACTACACAAACCTATGATGTGACAAGATAATGTTCACATGTCAATGGGAAAGAAAAATATTTGAATATATACAAAATCTCAGAGATTGTATCACCCATTTAGAGGCAAATACTTCAGACAATACTACGTCTAAGCTACAAAGTAACCTAAACTGTAAACTCAAGTAGGGAGATGATGAGGAGACAAGGAAATTGTGGTGAACAATGAAAATTAATTTGTGTGCACTTAATGTTTATTTAATGGTATTAGTATACTTAATGTACTTAATTCATATTTGTGTACTCTTGTCTGAAAATGAGTAATTTGATTTCTAAATAAAATATCTCCTGATAAATGGGATGAAAGAATAAGAAAGATAATCTGCCATCTAACCTATACCACCAAAATTTAAGAGTTGGGGATGGAGATTAAAGGATATATAAAAATGCTAAATTCTCTGGCAATTCAAAAAGGAAAGGGAAAGAAAGAAGAAAAGCAAAAATATTTTAGAGGTAATAATTTGTGGGGGATGTCTCAGTTGCTGGTCTATTGGCGAACATTCTGCTGATGGTTGCCTCCTTCTTGACACTAGTTAGTTCTGAGAGTCCCTGCCACACTCGACCGTGGGCTCAGCCTCTTCACTTGCTTGATCAACAAAATGCGAGCAGCAGTTATGCATGCCACATCAAGGCAGAAATATTATGATGCAGTATGTAATCCATGCCTTACTTTCTATTTGCCATAGTGATCACTGAAGTAGATGTCTAGATGAAGCTTCCCTTCAACTTTTCCCAAGTGAGCACATTAAGTAGAGCCACCTTCCACCCCTTAACCTGCACTGGGTAGAGAGTCTAGATTGACATGTTCATGTACACACACACACACACACACACACACACACAAACACACAAAGATAGTATCTCCACTATCTTCTTGCTTGTATTATTTCTGCTGGGAAAACTGTCATTCTTATATGTGATCCTCTTTATGTAGCATTCCTTTTTTTCTTTGCTTTTAAGATTTTCTCTTTATTTCTGGTTTTGAGCCATTTGATTATGGTATAACTGTGTAATTTTCCTCATGTTTCTTTGCCTGGGCTTCATTGAACTTCTTGGATCTGTGAATTTATAATAGATTCCATCAAATTTGGGTAGTTCATGGCTGTGACTTATTTAAAAACATCCTTTTCTCCTCTTTCTAGGGACTCCAGTTACACATATTAAGTAATTGAAATTGTCCCACAGCCTAGTCTTAATCTATTTATCATTATTTTTTGGTTATCTTTTCTCTGCAGGTTTCATTGTTGATAGTTTCTACTCCTACATCTGAAAGTACACATCTTAAATATCTAATTATCTCTTGATCACATCCATTGAATTTTTCATATCACTCATTTTACTTTCACCTCTAGAAATTTGTTTCCTATTTTTTATTACATTTACCAAGTCTCTAATTCCTATTTGGCTAACTGGAATATACTTACAATAACTGTTTTAATGCTCTTGGCTGCTAATGCTAACATGTATGATGTTTCTAGTTCAGTGTTGATTTATTTCTTTATATTTTAATTGTGGATTGTATTTTCCCGCTTCTTCATATGTCTAATAAATTTTAACTGGATGCCAATCATTATGCTATTTTTGGTGCTGTTATCAGTTTTTTTTTCCTAAACACAAGGTTGAAATCATTTTCTTTCTTTACTTTTAGAGGATTTATAGAATTAGATTTTGGAATTAGATCTGTGGTTGATTCTGATTTTTTTTTTTATATGAATCCAAGTTCTTTATTTTTCTTTTTGATCTTTCAATTGTTTCACTAAAATTTCATGAAAAGACTATTCTTTCTCCAATGAATGTCTTTGTGCTGCTGCAAAAAGTTTCAATAATTGTTCAATGTCCTTTTCTGGTAATTCTGAGATTTGTCAATTCCGAGATGGCTTTAATTGATTTATTATTCCCCTCAGTATGAGTAGTTTTTTTCCCTGCTACTTGGCATGCCATTTTATTTTTGGATTGGATGCCTGATATTGTGAGTTTTACCTTGTTGGAACCGGGATATTTTTGTATTCCTATAAATATTGTTGAATTTTGTTCTGCAATGCAGTTAAGTTACTTGGAAGTAGCTTGATTTTTCAGGTCTTGCTTTTAGGATTTTTTAGACAGGTTCAGAGCAGTTCTCAGTGTAGAGCTAATTATCTCCTAATTTTGAGGCAAGAGCCTTCAGTGTACTTTACACAACATTCCATAAGCCCTGAGGTTTTCCTCACTGGCTGGTGGCAGTGGACATTATTACTGACCTTATGGGAGTGTCAGGCAGTTTCCCTCTAATTGTGCAGATGGTTGTTCCCTTGGCTTTGGATGGTTAACACACATGCAACCACTGTTCAGTATTCAGCTGAAAACTTGAATTGGATCCTCTGTGTATCTCTGGAGTTTTCCCTCTGTGCATCTCTGTCCTCTCTGGTTGTTTGACCTGCAACCTCCGGCCATCTTTGTCTCCCTTGAATCTCAGCTTGCTCACTCTGATGCTCTCTCTGCTCCACTCATGGAACCCGGGAGTCTCTTCTCGGCCTCCTTTCCTATGTCATAGCCTGGAACCATCAGGGCATTAATCTGCACAATCTTAGGGGTATCTCACGTGTTTCCCTTGTCTCAAGGATCAATCTACTTCATTGCCTGTTGTCCACCATTTTGAAAATCTTGTTTCATATACTATGTCTAGTCTTTTAGTGGCTTTGGGTGGGAAAATAAATCCTATTTTAATGAGACACAGGCGGCATGTGATGTTTTTCATGATACTAAAACAAATGTAGTGAATGGGAATTGAGTAATTAGAAAAAATATGGAAGTAATTATTTGGATAATTTTGGTTTCAAGGCAAAAGGGGGACCTAGCAGGAAATGTGGCATCTTGGAAGGTTTTTGTTTGTTTGTTTGTTTTTTAATATGGACAGAGCATCATGGACTTGATCTGTCATCTTTTTATCTGTTTTTTATTGTCCTCAAATATTCATGTCAATACAATAGAATATAGTTGTTATGAATGATCCTCAACTTGTGGTTCAATAGATTATAAATTCCCTTTCTTTTTTCTATTATATCACAACTTTACTATGTGTGAACCTATTACCTGCCAAAGATCAAGTATTCCATCTTATTCATTTCTTTGTTTTTAACACTATGTCTCTGTGTTTTTCTCTATAAGTAATGTTAGGTAAGACCTTCTTTCTTTTTTCCATATATATGTTATCAAAAATATTTATGAAGAAATGATGTATTTGGATATTTGAGAAATGCTTCAAGACAAATGTAATAAAATAATAATTTCCTTTAAACTAAAGTAAGTGCATTAGTAAAGCAGAAAATATAAATATTCAAGTCCAAATGATTTTTAGAATCTGAAACTGAGACATGTCCATTTTATAATATCCACACTCATAACATAAAGGGTTAGTAGAAGCAAGGAATAGGTAAAACAAGATTCCATGAAGAATCTGGAAAAATCCTTTTTATGAGAAATTAAGTATGTCTCTGTTTAAAACAAAGTAAAAATATATTCTGAAACACAAATGCCTCTGAAAACTATGTAAGATAACTTAAAATTTATATTAATATCCCTGTTCATGATCAACCATTTAAATAAAACAAATAATAATGAATAATTTTTTTAAGAAAAGAGAATTTTTTTTAAAGGCGGAATGATTCCTATGATCACTTCTAAATTGCACAGAAGGATAACAGCAGGCATTTGATTTGTACTAGAAATAGATCCATTTGCACACTGAGTTAGACTCATTCTGAAAGAGCTGGGGCTTCTGCAGACACTCTATAGATATTAAGTAGATTCAAGGGGGAATAGGAAAGACATGGAGAAGCGCAACAAAGATATATATTTTTTTTTAATCTTCATTTTATTGAGATATATTCACATACCACGCAGTCATACAAAACAAATCGTACTTTCGATTTTTTACAGTACCATTACATGGTGGTACATTCATCACCCAAATCAATCCCTGGCACCTTCATTAGCACACACACAAAAATAACAAGAATAATAATTAGAGTGAAAAAGAGCAATTGAAGTAAAAAAGAACACTGGGTACCTTTGTCTGTTTGTTTCCTTCCCCTATTTTTCTACTCATCCATCCATAAACTAGACAAAGTGGAGTGTGGTCCTTATGGCTTTCCCAATCCCATTGTCACCCCTCATAAGCTACATTTTCATACAACTGTCTTCGAGATTCATGGGTTCTGGGTTGTAGTTTGATAGTTTCAGGTATCCACCACCAGCTACCCCAATTCTTTAGAACCTAAAAAGGGTTGTCTAAAGTGTGCATAAGAGTGCCCACCAGAGTGACCTCTCGGCTCCTTTTGGAATCTCTCTGCCACGGAAGCTTATTTCATTTCCTTTCACATCCCCCTTTTGGTCAAGAAGATGTTCTCCGTCCCACGATGCCAGGTCTACATTCCTCCCCGGGAGTCATATTCCACGTTGCCAGGGAGATTCACTCCCCTGGGTGTCTGATCCCACGTAGGGGGGAGGGCAGTGATTTCACCTTTCAAGATGGCTTAGCTAGAGAGACAGGGCCACATCTGAGCAACAAAGAGGCATTCGGGAGGAGGCTCTTAGGCACAACCATAGGGAGGCCTAGCCTCTCCAACAAAGATATTTTTATACCTTAGACGTTCGAATGAATTGCTCTCTGGTCACACTGTAGTAGACACAGACTATTGTACCATGTGTCCTGTTAAGTTATTATCATGCTGTGGGCAAAGATTAAAACATACCATACAGCAGTACAGAGCAGAGCTCTAGAGCTGAGGAAGAGGTACTAGAAGAAAGGCTTTTTCTGTAAACAAATTCTGGAAATTTTTCATTCAGTGTCTTACTATTTCTAGAAAACCTTCAAAGGAAGAATACTACCTCAATTGTAGGGATAGGTTTATTGGCCTTTTGAATTACAGAAATCCCCCCAAACAGTGAGATGTCTTTATACACCAATGTAACTTTCCTCCCTCACCCACTCTACACACTTATCCTTCTCCACCTTCTTAGTTCCTTTAAACTTAAATTCACTTTCCTTCTGGTCAAATTCCAGGAATCCAAAATTATTTGTTTCCTGGATTTCCTGGAGTTTTATCAACCATCATTTTCTATAGTTCCTTTAAAACTTTGGGCCCTTAAGCTATGCAGCATATTTTGGTATATATCTTTTAAAGAATAAATCATATTTCAAGTAATCAAGGAAGTGGGTTTGGTAGGTTAACCACATATCAAAGCCAGATTATCAAAAGCATTTTATGCTAAGCTAAGACAACTGGAATTTAGCCCAAATGCATTGGAGGACAAAAGATTTAAAAGCATAGGAACATCTGTTCTTTTCTAGGACTATCTGTGACTAAGACTATGTATGTCTAAGACTATGACTAAGAAAGTAATTCTAATTAAAATCTTAAGCCGAGTTTCGCAGATAGTTCTTTT
The DNA here is from genome assembly GCF_015220235.1 of Choloepus didactylus. Classification (NCBI taxonomy): domain Eukaryota; kingdom Metazoa; phylum Chordata; class Mammalia; order Pilosa; family Megalonychidae; genus Choloepus; species Choloepus didactylus. The sequence goes on from NC_051322.1 coordinate 14,699,318, forward strand.
AGCAACGTGAATGGTGGATTGGAAGAGAGAAGAGTTGAGGAAAGGACAGAAATCTATATGAGGAAATGTGAGCTATAAAACTTTGAAAATCTCTCAATTCTGAATTATATGTTTAATAGGAAAAGTAATTGGTAGACAAGGATTGAGGAGGTAATGCCATTCTCAGGAAGGTCACAGCTGAAATATTGTCTTTACATGCTCTGAAACGTAACAATGTCTGAAGAAAGCTGATCCTTTCTTCTCTTGTTTGAAATGCTGTTGAAAGAAATGACAACTCTCTATCTTTCTAAAATAATAAACATAAAAGCAAACATTAGCAAATATTGCTACTGATACTAGTACTCTAAAAAGAAATAGGTGATTGGAACCTGAAATGCTGTGTTAGCATTTAATTTAAATATTTTTTGGAGTGAGACTGTTTCTCGTCAGTCAAAATTGTTAAAACAAAATTTCATAATTAAGCCCAGTACTTGCCATTTTACATAGAATATAGTTTTATACCTTTAGAGTAACTTTCTAAATTTTAATTATCCATTAATAGTAGAAAGCAAAATACAAGCACAAGTTCACATCATTAACTAAAAGCATTGGTTTTAACACAGTTTGGGCAATTTAAGCCTTTCCCTGTCTCCTCAAAATTTCAAAATATGGCATAATTATTTTGATTTGTTTACCCTGAAAATTGTATTACTAGGAGTATGGGAAGCAGGAAATAAATATTAAACAGAAAATTATGTGAAAAGATTATAAGTAATCTTCTGAGTCATAGTCCACGTGCCTATAAAGATTTCTGTTTAGATTCTTCATCAAAATACCACTTTATCAAAAAAACCCTAAAAGTAAATCCAAATCTATACACATTTCATTATGACAGCAGAAAATCAAAGTTCAAAGAAAATATTTAAAAGATGCCAGTCAGAAAATAAATATTTCCTCTAAAGTACCAATATTTAAGCCAATAGCAATTTTTGTATCACCTAAGGTCATTGCTTACATTATTTGGGATAAACTACTACTATTTCGAATAACCCCCAAGTTGCAGTGACTGACATGACCAAATTTTGTTCTTTGCCTATAGTAATTTCCACGGCAAATACTCAGTAGGTGGCTTTCCTGAGAAGCAGAGATCAGGTTCTTTCTATGTTGCTGCTCCATGGAGCCTTGAGTCCTCAGATTTGCCCCAGGGGATTCCCTGCATCCGAGTAGTGGACGAGGGAAGAGAGAGGGTGCCTCCTGGCAAGGGATTCAGCCAACACCAGCAGTCTCCCCGGGGAGAAGACGAGCCTCCCTACAGGTGGCGAGCACAGAGTCATTTCTCTATTGCTAGAAGAAAGTAAGGGAAAAGCTGCATATTTCTGAAGGAAGATACCTGCTAAATTTGAATTTTATAGCCACCCAATCCGTCTTTCCAAAATGAGAGCAAAATATAAAACTATTCAGACAAAAACCAGCAAACACAAAAAACCTATGAGAGATTAGCATTCAGACAGTTCTTGAAAAAAACTGCTAAAGAATGTATGTATGTCACAAAGAAAAAAGGTGACCCAAAGGGAAATAATAGTATGGATGAAGCAAAGTTTATTAGAACAAAATGAAAAAAAATACACTGGAAAACCAAAATATAGTAGTGTTTAAAATTAAAAGAGCTATCTATCTATCTATATATATAAAATTATTGGATTAATATTCAACGAAAAATAACATGGCAGGTAACTATAACTACTTGGAAAGGATGTAGCTAAGATTGCCATCTTTCTTTGATAGAATAGTGATGAACTGTAGACTTTGGTGAGAACACACTATATACATTACTATTTGAAAGGGAACTACTAAACTTCAAAAGACAACCACTCATATTAAAAATTTTAAAAACCTGAGAGATTTTTCTATGTGTATGCATAATCACCATCAATGACTGATCAGAAAATATAATAGAAAATGCAAAGATAGAATTTATAATAGCATATATATCATACGTATCATAGAAATAATTTCACATTTTGTGAAGAAACTAATGAATACAATTTTTGAAGATATAGAAACCTTAGAAAATATGGAGATATAATACTCATAATATGAATCCTCAAATTTTTTGAAATGGAATGTTCCTCAAATTATATACATAATATATATATTCTATATACTTATTTATTTTATTTTTGTATGATAATGATGCAGAGAATACATGGGGCAACTCTGAGGACTTAAGGTTTCATGGAGCACCAACATAAAAGAACTGGATCTCTGATTCCCAGGAAAGCTACCTACTGAATATTTGTAATGCAAATTATTATAGGCAAATATGTGTGTGTGTTCATAAAAGCAATAAGATATTTTCAAGAAACTTGGAAAATAGTTTACAAGTCATATTTAGATTTATAACTGAAAGCATTGTCAAGTTCTTCAAAAGAGATAGTGGAAGTGTTTTCTCTTCCAAATATTTTGATTTAGTATAAAAGAGTATGGTAGTGGAATGGTGTAAACACATAGATCAATGAACAGTTTATTAACTGCAGAAATCTGTGTAGGCATTTATGGAAACATATTTGGTTGAGATGGCATCAAATTTCATTAGAGAAAGACTAGATTATTAAATTCATGATGTTGGAAAATTGGGTATTCATACAAAAAGTAATGTTTGAGATACTGGAGAAGCCCATTTAGTTTACTAAGATGAATGCTTTGGCAAAAACCCTTACATGAAAAGATATGGTTGACATCCTAGGACTTGTGCCCCATAGTCTCCCATATCTGCAATATATGACAAAATATAGACTTAAAATGAGCAGACTTAACAAACTGAGAGTCCCTTATACTGTGGTAGAGGCTGTTTTTATGTTCCATCCAAAATTTAAGACTTCCCAATAACTTTCCTTCTATTTTTAAGATTCTCTAGCCAATGCACCATCTGTTCCATATTGAAGTCTATTTAGTTGATAATCATTACTTGTTCAACAGTCTATAAATTTTTTTCTCTGTCCTTACAATAAAATAGAGTATATTTCATCAATCCCAAGTTACTACTGACCATTATTTATACCATTATGTTTTATGACAGATAGGATTGTAATTATACTTGTAAAAATTGTTGATTATAAGATGCATCCCAATTTCTGATATGTAAAATTGTGAAAAAATATTCATATTAAGATCATGGTATATTCTTAGTGAAGTGACCATAAAACATTCTGAGTACTAGTCAGTTAGATGAAACTCCCCATTTTTTTTATAATATAAAAGATTGATTTTGCAGATAGTTTTTAAATTCTTATTTTATATGTGCTATAAAATTTAAAGTTATTTTTATGACTGCATGGATGGCACATCTTGAAGCTGGAAGCCTGGAGACTAGATATCCAAACTTACCTCTTGGTTGACTCTTTCTGCAATGAATGCAGAGTGGGGCTTATTTCTCTGTTGTGAAAGTAAAAGAAAAAGTAAAGAACTAAAGGACTCGTCAGTCATGCCTATAAAATTAATTGATCCATGATTTCAGGTTGAAACTGTCACTGCAGGCAAAAATTGATCATCAAGTTTCTTAGAAGGTCCAAGGGCATATTCAAAGTTAAAGAGGACTATAAAATACCACGTGGTACTTCTTTGATGAGCAGTACTTAATACAGGATACCTCCTACAAGGTTCCATGTTTAAAATAAATGTCTAAAATTTTGCTTAGCACACATTCAGTCAGATTCAACGGAGTCTTGTAAATCAGTCAGTGGGATATTACAATAAATTGTAAGGGTAATTTGAAAAATAGCATATTTCGGTATTAGTATTAGGGTTGGTAAGTGATCAAATCATTCATTGTTTTCAAATCTTTATGATGGGAATTATAGAAATCCAAGTGAAAGTAGGAGGCCAAGAAGGGTATTAGCAATGAAAACATATTTGGTTGTACAGTAAAAGTATTTTTGGAAAAACTCTAAAAGAAATTAGGAATATTTAATTATATGATAAATAATTGCATAGATAAAAATACATGAAATGCAGAATAAATCTCAATATATTAGAGTTACATGTTAAGGGAATGTCTGCTTAATTCTTACGTAACAATTAGAGAAAAGATGCACATAAATGTTAACAAAATTGTAATACTTGGGAAAATTTTTACAACAGCAACAACAAATTGTTAGTGGTTTGTTAGGAAAGCACATTTTATTTCAACAACTTATCCACCTCCAAGGCCTTGTGAAAGCCTTAAATCTCTGGTTGGGTTGTGTACAGCTAGGAGAATATCCAGTTAAAGAAATACTGAATAAAAATTTAGAAATGTTAAATATTTTTTATAGCAATAAATAAGTTGCATTGAAAGCCCTTGTTAGGCCCCAAGCAGCCATTATGTCTTCCTGATTCAATCAAATTAAAATTGAAGCCCTAGAACTTTGAGAGGAATTTTAAACTGAGCCAAGGCTCAATCTTACATGCAAAGCCCTCTAATCTCACCCGTCAACGTGGTTGTTCATGGAATCTGCTCCAGATTCAGCCTTGCACAAATTGACCCTTTTAGAAACTGGAGTCAAAAGTCTAGCTTCGGGGGTGTGGCAAGATGGCAGACTGGTGAGCTGTATGTTTTAGTTACTCCTCCAGGAAAGTAGGTAGAAAGCCAGGAACTGCGTGGACTGGACACCACAGAGCAATCTGACTTTGGGCATACTTCATACAACACTCATGAAAACATGGAACTGCTGAGATCAGTGAAATCTGTAAGTTTTTGCAGCCAGGGGACCCGCACCCCTCCCTGCCAGGCTCAGTCCCGGGGGAGGAGGGGCTGTCAGCTCCGGGAAGGAGAAGGGAGAACTGCAGTGGCAGCCTTTATCGGAAACTCATTCTACTGATCCAAACTCCAAACATAGATAGACTGAGACCAGACACCAGAGAATCTGAGAGCAGCCAGCCCAGCAGAGAGGAGACAGACATAGAAAAAAAACAACACGAAAAACTCCAAAATAAAAGCGGAGGATTTTTGGAGTTCTGGTGAACATAGAAAGGGGAAGGGCCCTGAGGCGCATATGCAAATCCCGAAGAAAAGCTGATCTCTCTGCCCTGTGGACCTTTCCTTAATGGCCCTGGTTGCTTTGTCTCTTAGCATTTCAATAACCCATTAGATCTCTGAGGAGGGCCCGTTTTTTTTTTTTAATCCTTTTTTCTTTTTCTAAAACAATTACTCTAAGAAGCCCAATACAGAAAGCTTCAAAGACTTACTATTTGGGCAGGTCAAGTCAAGAGCAGAACTAGGAGAGCTCTGAGACAAAACGCAATAATCCAGTGGCTGAGAAAATTCACTAAACACCACAACTTCCCAAGAAAAGGGGGGTGTCCGCTCACAGCCATCATCCTGGTGGACAGGAAACACTCCTGCCCATCGCCAGCCCCATAGCCCAGAACTGCCCCAGACAACCCAGTGTGACGGAAGTGCTTCAAATAACAGGCACACACCACAAAACAGGGCGTGGACATTAGCCTTCCCTGCAACCTCAGCTGATTGTCCCAGAGTTGGGAACGTGGAGCAGTGTGAATTAACAAAGCCCCATTCAGCCATCATTTCAGCAGACTGGGAGCCTCCCTACACAGCCCAGCAGCCCAGAACTGCCCTGGGGGGACGGCACTCACCTGTGACGTAGCACAGTCATCCCCCAACAGAGGACCCGGGGTGCACGGCCTGGAAGAGGGGCCCACTTGCAAGTCTCAGGAGCCATACGCCAATACCAAGGACTTGTGGGTCAGCGGCAGAGACAAACTGTGGCAGGACTGAACTGAAGGATTAGACTATTGCAGCAGCTTTAAAACTCAAGGATCCCCAGGGAGATTTGATTGTTAGAGCCACCCCCCCTCCCTGACTGCCCAGAAACATGCGCCATATACAGGGCAGGCAACACCAACTACACACGCAAGCTTGGTACACCAATTGGACCCCACAAGACTCACTCCCCCACTCACCAAAAAGGCTAAGCAGGGGAGAACTGGCTTGTGGAGAACAGGTGGCTTGTGGACGCCACCTGCTGGTTAGTTAGAGAAAGTGTACTCCACGAAGCTGTAGATCTGATAAATTAGAGATAAGGACTTCAATTGGTCTACAAATCCTAAAAGAACCCTATCAAGTTCAGCAAATGCTACGAGGCCAAAAACAACAGAAAATTATAAAGCATATGAAAAAACCAGACGATATGGATAACCCAAGCCCAAGCACCCAAATCAAAAGACCAGAAGACACACAGCACCTAGAGCAGCTACTCAAAGAACTAAAGATGAACAATGAGACCATAGTACGGGAGATAAAGGAAATCAAGAAGACCCTAGAAGAGCATAAAGAAGACATTGCAAGACTAAATAAAAAAATGGATGATCTTATGGAAATTAAAGAAACTGTTGACCAAATTAAAAAGATTCTGGACACTCATAGTACAAGACTAGAGGAGGTTGAACAACGAATCAGTGACCTCGAAGATGACAGAATGGAAAATGAAAGCATAAAAGAAAGAATGGGGAAAAAAATTGAAAAAATCGAAATGGACCTCAGGGATATGATAGATATTATGAAACGTCCAAATATAAGACTCATTGGTGTCCCAGAAGGGGAAGAAAAGGGTAAAGGTCTAGGAAGAGTATTCAAAGAAATTGTTGGGGAAAACTTCCCAAATCTTCTAAACAACATGAATACACAAATCATAAATGCTCAGCGAACTCCAAATAGAATAAATCCAAATAAACCCACTCCGAGACATATACTGATCACACTATCAAACACAGAAGAGAAGGACCAAGTTCTGAAAGCAGCAAGAGAAAAGCAATTCACCACAAAGGAAACAGCATAAGACTAAGTAGTGACTACTCAGCAGCCACCATGGAGGCAAGAAGGCAGTGGCACGATATATTTAAAATTCTGAGTGAGAAAAATTTCCAGCCAAGAATACTTTATCCAGCAAAGCTCTCCATCAGATTTCAGGGAGAGCTTAAATTTTTCACAGACAAACAAATGCTGAGAGAATTTGCTAACAAGAGACCTGCCCTACTGGAGATACTCAAGGGAGCCCTACAGACACAGAAACAAAGAAAGGACAGAGAGACTTGGAGAAAGGTTCAGTACTAAAGAGATTCGGTATGGGTACAATAAAGGATATTAATAGACAGAGGGGAAAAATATGACAAACATAAACAAAAGGATAAGATGGCTGATTCAAGAAATGCCCTCACGGTTATAACGTTGAATGTAAATGGATTAAACTCCCCAATTAAAAGATATAGATTCGCAGAATGGATCAAAAAAAATGAACCATCAATATGTTGCATACAAGAGACTCATCTTAGACACAGGGACACAAAGAAACTGAAAGTGAAAGGATGGAAAAAAATATTTCATGCAAGCTACAGCCAAAAGAAAGCAGGTGTAGCAATATTAATCTCAGATAAAATAGACTTCAAATGCAGGGATGTTTTGAGAGACAAAGAAGGCCACTACATACTAATAAAAGGGGCAATTCAGCAAGAAGAAACAATCGTAAATGTCTGTGCACCCAACCAAGGTGCCACAAAACACATGAGAGAAACACTGGCAAAACTAAAGGAAGCAATTGATGTTTCCACAATAATTGTGGGAGACTTCAACACATCACTCTCTCCTATAGATAGATCAACCAGACAGAAGACCAATAAGGAAATTGAAAACCTAAACAATCTGATAAATGAATTAGATTCAACAGACATATACAGGAAATTACATCCCAAATCACCAGGATACACATACTTTTCTAGTGCTCATGGAACTTTCTCCAGAATAGATCATATGCTGGGACATAAAACAAGCCTCAATAAATTTAAAAAGATTGAGATTATTCAAAGCACATTCTCTGACCACAATGGAATACAATTAGAAGTCAATAACCATCAGAGACTTAGAAAATTCACAAATACCTGGAGGTTAAACAACACAGTCCTAAACAATCAGTGGGTTAAAGAAGAAATAGCAAGAGAAATTGCTAAATATATAGAGACGAATGAAAATGAGAACACAACATACCAAAACCTATGGGATGCAGCAAAAGCAGTGCTAAGGGGGAAATTTATAGCACTAAACGCATATATTAAAAAGGAAGAAAGAGCCAAAATCAAAGAACTAATGGATCAACTGAAGAAGCTAGAAAATGAACAGCAAACCAATCCTAAACCAAGTAGAAGAAAAGAAATCACAAGGATTAAAGCAGAAATAAATGACATAGAGAACAAAAAAACAATAGAGAGGATAAATATCACCAAAAGTTGGTTCTTTGAGAAGATCAACAAGATTGACAACCCCCTAGCTAGACTGACAAAATCAAAAAGAGAGAAGACCCATATAAACAAAATAATGAATGAAAAAGGTGACATAACTGCAGATCCTGAAGAAATTAAAAAAATTATAAGAGGATACAATGAACAACTGTATGGCGACAAACTGGATAATGTAGAGGAAATGGACAATTTCCTGGAAACATATGAACAACATAGACTGACCAGAGAAGAAATAGAAGACCTCAACCAACCCATCACAAGCAAAGAGATCCAATCAGTCATCAAAAATCTTCCCACAAATAAATGCCCAGGGCCAGATGGCTTCACAGGGGAATTCTACCAAACTTTCCAGAAAGAACTGACACCAATCTTACTCAAACTCTTTCAGAACATTGAAGAAAATGGAACACTACCTAACTCATTTTATGAAGCTAACATCAATCTAATACCAAAACCAGGCAAAGATGCTACAAAAAAGGAAAACTACCGGCCAATCTCCCTAATGAATATAGATGCAAAAATCCTCAACAAAATACTTGCAAATTGAATCCAAAGACACATTAAAAAAATCATACACCATGACCAAGTGGGGTTCATTCCAGGCATGCAAGGATGGTTCAACATAAGAAAATCAATCAATGTATTACAACACATTAACAAGTCAAAAGGGAAAAATCAATTGATCATCTCAATAGATGCTGAAAAAGCATTTGACAAAATCCAACATCCCCTTTTGATAAAAACACTTCAAAAAGTAGGAATTGAAGTAAACTTCGTCAACATGATAAAGAGCATATATGAAAAACCCACAGCCAGCATAGTACTCAATGGTGAGAGACTGAAAGCCTTCCCTCTAAGATCAGGAACAAGACAAGGATGCCCGCTGTCACCACTGTTATTCAACATTGTGCTGGAAGTGCTAGCCAGGGCAATCCGGCAAGACAAAGAAATAAAAGGCATCCAAATTGGAAAAGAAGAAGTAAAACTGTCATTCTTTGCAGATGATACGATCTTATATCTAGAAAACCCTGAGAAATCGATGATACACCTACTAGAGCTAATAAACAAATTTAGCAAAGTAGTGGGATACAAGATTAATGCACATAAGTCAGTCATGTTTCTATATGCTAGAAATGAACAAACTGAAGAGACACTCAAGAAAAAGATACCATTTTCAATAGCAACTAAAAAAATCAAGTACCTAGGAATAAACTTAACCAAAGATGTAAAAGACCTATACAAAGAAAACTACATAACTCTACTAAAAGAAATAGAAGGGGACCTTAAAAGATGGAAAAATATTCCATGTTCATGGATAGGAAGGCTAAATGTCATTAAGATGTCAATTCTACCCAAACTCATCTACAGATTCAATGCAATCCCAATCAAAATCCCAACAACCTACTTTGCAGACTTGGAAAAGCTAGTTATCAAATTTATTTGGAAAGGGAAGATGCCTCGAATTGCTAAAGACACTCTAAAAAAGAAAAACGAAGTGGGAGGACTTACACTCCCTGACTTTGAAGCTTATTATAAAGCCACAGTTGCCAAAACAGCATGGTACTGGCACAAAGATAGACACATAGATCAATGGAATCGAATTGAGAATTCAGAGATAGACCCTCAGATCTATGGCCGACTGATCTTTGATAAGGCCCCCAAAGTCACTGAACTGAGTCATAATGGTCTTTTCAACAAATAGGGCTGTGAGAGTTGGATATCCATATCCAAAAGAATGAAAGAGGACCCCTATCTCACCCCCTACACAAAAATTAACTCAAAATGGACCAAAGATCTCAATATAAAAGAAAGTACCATAAAACTCCTAGAAGATAATGTAGGAAAACATCTTCAAGACCTTGTATTAGGCGGCCACTTCCTAGACTTTACACCCAAAGCACAAGCAACAAAAGAGAAAATAGATAAATGGGAACTCCTCAAGCTTAGAAGTTTCTGCACCTCAAAGGAATTTCTCAAAAAGGTAAAGAGGCAGCCAACTCAATGGGAAAAAATTTTTGGAAACCATGTATCTGACAAAAGACTGATATCTTGCATATATAAAGAAATCCTACAACTCAATGACAATAGTACAGTCGGCCCAATTATAAAATGGGCAAAAGATATGAAAAGACAGTTCTCTGAAAAGGAAATACAAATGGCCAAGAAACACATGAAAAAATGTTCAGCTTCACTAGCTATTAGAGAGATGCAAATTAAGACCACAATGAGATACCATCTAACACCGGTTAGAATGGCTGCCATTAAACAAACAGGAAACTACAAATGCTGGAGGGGATGTGGAGAAATTGGAACTCTTATTCACTGTTGGTGGGACTGTATAATGGTTCAGCCACTCTGGAAGTCAGTCTGGCAGTTCCTTAGAAAACTAGATATAGAGCTACCATTCGATCCAGCGATTGCACTTCTCGGTATATACCCGGAAGATCGGAAAGCAGTGACACGAACAGATATCTGCACGCCAATGTTCATAGCAGCATTATTCACAATTGCCAAAAGATGGAAACAACCCAAATATCCTTCAACAGATGAGTGGATAAATAAAATGTGGTATATACACACGATGGAATACTACACGGCAGTAAGAAGGAACGATGTTGTGAAACATATGACAACATGGATGAACCTTGAAGACATAATGCTAAGCGAAATAAGCCAGGCACAAAAAGAGAAATATTATATGCTACCACTAATGTGAACTTTGAAAAATGTAAAACAAATGGCTCATAATGTAGAATGTAGGGGAACTAGCAATAGAGAGCAATTAAGGAAGGGGGAACAATAATCCAAGAAGAACAGATAAGCTATTTAACGTTCTGGGGATGCCCAGGAATGACTATGGTCTGTTAATTTCTGATGGATATAGTAGGAGCAAGTTCACAGAAATGTTGCTATATTAGGTAACTTTCTTGGGGTAAAGTAGGAACATGTTGGAAGTTAAGCAGTTATCTTAGGTTAGTTGTCTTTTTCTTACTCCCTTGTTATGGTCTCTTTGAAATGTTCCTTTATTGTATGTTTGTTTTCTTTTTAACTTTTTTTTCATACAGTTGATTTAAAAAAGAAGGGAAAGTTAAAAAAAAAAAAAAAAAAAAAACAAGGAAAAAAAAGATGCAGTGCCCCCTTGAGGAGCCTGTGGAGAATGCAGGGGTATTCGCCTACCCCACCTCCATGGTTGCTAACATGACCACAGAGATAGGGGACTGGTGGTTTGATGGGTTGAGCCCTCTACCACGGGTTTTGCCCTTGGGAAGACGGTTGCTGTGGGGGAGAGGCTGGGCCTCCCTATGGTTGTGCCTAAGAGCCTCCTCCCGAATGCCTCTTTGTTGCTCAGATGTGGCCCTCTCTCTCTGGCTAAGCCAACTTGAAAGGTGAAATCACTGCCCTCCCCCCTACGTGGGACCAGACACCCAGGGGAGTGAATCTCCCTGGCAACGTGGAATATGACTCCCGGGGAGGAATGTAGACCTGGCATCGTGGGACGGAGAACATCTTCTTGACCAAAAGGGGGATGTGAAAGGAAATGAAATAAGCTTCAGTGGCAGAGAGAATCCAAAAGGAGCCGAGAGGTCATTCTGGTGGGCACTCTTACGCACACTTTAGACAACCCTTTTTAGGTTCTAAAGAATTGGGGTAGCTGGTGGTGGATACCTGAAACTATCAAACTACAACCCAGAACCCATGAATCTCGAAGACAGTTGTATAAAAATGTAGCTTATGAGGGGTGACAAGGGGATTGGGAAAGCCATAAGAACCACACTCCACTTTGTCTAGTTTATGGATGGATGAGTAGAAAAATAGGGGAAGGAAACAAACAGACAAAGGTACCCAGTGTTCTTTTTTACTTCAATTGCTCTTTTTCACTCCAATTATTATTCTTGTTATTTTTGTGTGTGTGCTAATGAAGGTGTCAGGGATTGATTTGGGAGATGAATGTACAACTATGTAATGGTACTGTGAACAATCGAAAGTACGATTTGTTTTGTGTGACTGCGTGGTATATGAATATATCTCAATAAAATGAAGATTAAAAAAAAAAAAAAAAAAGTCTAGCTTCACCTTAGATGCAAATCACAGCAGAACCTGGATTTGTGATGGGTGTTTCACCTGACAGGTTCACAAATGGGCATAAAACACCTAAGTAAAAGCAAGCGAGAGTCACACTTCAGAGTCCTCTCCTGTAGGAACAGGTCAGTCTCCCTGATTCTATCCATGCACACCATGCTTATCACTGCTATAAATTTATTTTGAAGTATTATAATCAATTGTTCAGGATTGTCTTCTTAGCAAAGAAACTCCATGAACTGCTAGCACAGACCTACTGCACAGGTAACCTCACTGGCCTAGAAAATTGGAATCTGAAATGGCAGCCTTAAAGGAATTGGTCGAGTCAGGTTTGCATTCTGCCTTGGAAGGTCAGACTGAACAAAAATAAACATTTGTAAATTCGGTAAAGGTGAAAGAGTAGGTTAGTACTTTGGGAGAATGACTAGCATATTTGAATGCCATTTGGGAATTGAAGCCACTGAAAATGTCCTTCAGGTTTTAAGGGCCATATTTGTCCATGGCCTCCACCACCAAGTTCAAAAGCAATTTTAAATCACTTTAGTGAGCTAAGCTAAGGCACAGAGATTCTGCACAAAGGCATATGACTGATTGCTGTGTAAGCTGCCAGTCAAAAAATGGAGAAGATACGGAATCAAAATATATGACCCTCGTCTTAGCATTTCTAAATTTATTATATATATATATAAAATAATGTGGAACCCTCAGGATTAAGGAGGCACTGTCAAAAGTGAGAAAGACTATAAAACCAAAAATATTTCATGGGTTTTTTTTTCTTCCCAGTGTCTGATATTATAGTTGGCAAAAAGGGCAGTGGAAAGCCCATTATCTAAGTTGATATTTGTCAAGTACTTCCCAAAACCCTCCTCAATTAAAACAAACAAGACAAACCAAAACAAAACAACTTGTCAGGTTTGAATACTGCTAGCATAGACTAGAATCAGACTTAATTTTCCCTCCGCTTTTATTTCTAGAACTCAGGGCCCTTTGTTCCTGCTGAAAATGCAGCCAAATATATATTAGACTGATTAATCTATGTTTTGAAAAAAAATTATAGTTGCCTTCAGTCTTCCCATCCTCCACCCTGCCACCACAAAACTGCAGGCTCTTTGTAGAAAGGGAATGTCCTTTCTCTATAAGACAACATAGACGCTCATTTCAATGTAGAGTTTGCAAAGGAATCCCAAATTTATTCCAGATTCAAACCTATTTATTCTGTGTCTATCATCGGATTGTCCAGATGCAGTATAAATAATTATATAAAATACATTAGGTGAAGAATGGGCCTAATGTGGCCGTCTCTGTCACCCTAATGAACTTGAGCACAAGCTCACAGAGAACATAATCACTGGAACCATACACCAGGGGAAGGAAGACCCAGCATATTATTTTCATTATTTTTCATTCTAGATGATCTCAAAAGCCATGTCATCAATAACTATGCTTTAGGTTATTATAACTTACACGTAATGTAAAATCTTTTTCATGGTATCCGAAAATCATTTCCAAAACCCTCGCTCATCTTCATTATTAGCTACTTTTTGCCAACTGGGTCCAGTTTAAACACCTCAAGGATATGTTGAGTTATGGAAACAAAACAAAACAAAAAATGCTTTAACTGGAAATTCTAGTAAGTAGTGATGTTCTGCTTGATTATTTTCCTTTGGGAATATTGTTTCCAAATTGTCAGATTCATTCTTTTTGGATGAAATTGGAAATTGTATTATTTCAGTGTGTTTTGTCAGGTTCCCCTCTAAACATTTTGTTTACTAGGTTCTTTTTAAAGTTTTTACTGTACATATATGCAAGTCAAAATTTCCCATTTTAACCACTTTTAAGTGAACAACTCAGTGGTATTAACTGTATTTGCAGTATTGTGCTACCATCACCATCATCTATTTCCCAAAGTTGGTATATGCTATTACAAATTACCAAATCTTGAGAAGGAGAAAGCCAATGCAGAATAAGAAACTCAAGCCACCAGTTACCTTGGTAGGAAGTAAAATGGATTTGAAGCCTATGTGAATAGTAAAACCTGAAAAACACTTACGATTCTCCTCTGGAAGAGGTTCCAGTAGCCACTCTCTCTCAAAGTGGACATACTGTTTCTCTGCATTGGGATGGGCCATAAGGAGATTAGCCATGGATGATAATTATTAATAATACCCAGTCATTTGCCTGGGACATATGGGAGTACATTTGACTATGGGAAACACAAACTATTCCATTGTCATAATTAGAGAAGATAATCAATGGCTTGAAACAAATGCTAATGATAGTTTTGATCCAAAACCAGATCCAAAGCTGATATCTGGGGAAATGTGTGCAGATACAGTAAAAAAAAAAAAAATACACTACAGCAACTCCAGCAATATTGGAGAGTAAATTCAGTGTCTTTTGTAATAGAGCAGAGCACCCAACTAATGTTTAGAATAAGTGTGGAAACACCAAATGAACTTGTTATACCTCAGTGGTGGGAATATAAGGTGAATCCTACAATTGCTGCAGACTCTTCATTAAAGAAGACAAACAGATGGCAAAAAAGTACATGAAAAAAATGCTTAACATCATTAGTCATTAGATACATGCATATTAAAATTACAAGACACCTGAACACATCTATTTAAATCTTTAAAATTAAAAAGACAACCTCTTACCTGGTGTTGGTGAGCATATGCAGCACCTGAAATTCTCATATACTGTTGGTGATAATGCCAATTGTGTAAGTATTTTGTAAAACAGTTGGCCAACTCATAAATGTAAACATCAGTCTATATGCTGTTTTACCCAATAGAAATGAAATCATATGTCCATACAAAGACTTTTATGCACATGTTCATAGAAGCTTTATTTACAATAGCCCAAACTGGAAACAACCCAAATTTCTATCCAAAGGTGGTATATCCTTAAAATTAATTACCACTTAGCAATAAAAAGAAAGAAAGAGAAAAAACACTACATATCCAAGCAATAACATGGATAAATATTTTTAAATTATACTGAGTGAAAGAAGCCAGACAAGAAAGAATGCATAATGTGTGATTCCATTTATATGAAATTTGAGAAACATAAACTAATCTATTGACTGAAAGCAGAGCAGTGGGTGCTCGCACATGATGGAGATACAAAAGGGTAGGAATATGAGATTACAAAGGAGCACACAGAGAAATTTTGGGGTTTAATGGATATGTTGATGTTCTTGATTGTAGTGATGGATTCACAGATGTGTATCTGTGTACACACACACACACACACACACATATATATATGCACACACACATCAAAACATCCATTTTTATACTTTTTCACTTTAAACATGCATATTGTAGATCAATTATACCACAAGTTGCATAAAATGTAACAATTCTGTATATAAGACATTGCAGATATGACCCATCTCTATGGGAAAAAGTCAACAACATGGGTGGTGAGGAGTAGGTGAGTGGGAGAGAAGCAGCAGAAGAAGCTGTGAAAATTAAAAGCTTTATAACCACAGCTCACAGTGTAAGAATCTGATAACCTTTAGTTCTCTAGAGCTCCAACAAGTTATCTGCCTAAAGAACTACACTTTTGAATTTGGAATAATCATTCTTTCATGACTTATAAAGTAGAAACAAGTTTTCAAAAATTAACTAATATTTTGCAACTTCAAGGCTATTGAGGGAAAAGAATTAGCATTAACTGGAAATTTAATAGAAGAGAATTCGATCAAAATCGTCCTTCAATTCTTTGGATGATAAATAGTACAAGCCCAGTTGTATGAACTTCCCATGCCTGGAAAGTTGCAATGTGCAGCTGTAACACTCACAAATCGCTATTTACTTTGGTTGTTTTGCGCTATTGTAGTAAATGTGCAACTGCTGTCATTGTCTGTGCCACCCAGTACACCTCATCAGTCACACTGAATTTAGTTTCTGTGCTTTTCTGGGGAGCGCTAGCATACTGTACTTTGAAAGAGTTTTACAAAATGTATTAGTGCTTTTAGGAACAATTTGTGGTACATTGGACAATGGGGGAAAACACAGGAAAATTCTAGCATTATATGGTGTCCAAAGAAACAATTCACCACATATAAATTAAAGCATTAAAGAGGTCTGTTGAGAGAGAAAACTGTTCCTGAACAGGGATATCTCAAACTGAAAATGGAGCAAGAATCTCAATACCATCTGATCACACTTGCCTATAAAGGCATTTAGGGAAGTGAGCTACAATGACAGTAAAGTTTCTTATTCCATAGGAAGGGTTTACCAAGGGAAGGGAGATATACGTTGATTGGCATGGTATGCTTGTCCATTCTGAGACACTCTCTCTACTGGACCAAAACTGGTTTATCACTAGCTGTGCTTAACTGCAAGGCTGTAGGGTGTGATCCTCCTTCTCCAAAAGCAATTGCAGCCAATTGTTTTTTGGAAATTCTAGTCATTTCTTGGAAAGGGGTCATTCCCAGCAATGCCCATTGCAGGTGGCCATTCATTTTTATTAACAGTGGTATGATTACCACTTAAACTTTAGATGTATTTGTGAAGATCACAATCAACAAGGCCACCTAATAGCATATATTTTTAATTGAAAGATATTGATATTCTTCAGAAGTTTATAAAACTTAGGTTAAAACATTTGAGGGGTAAAAACATCACTCTGAACCCAAAAAGATGAAGTAAACTGCACAACACAAAGTTTATAAAGCAACCTAATTTGGATCCAATGAACTGGTGCAATTACATGTTATAAGATAGAGTCCACAGAATTGAAAATTAACTTCAAGGCAAAATATATTAAATTGACAGCAATTTTAAAGGAACTGCTGTGGCGAGATTAAGTATCCTTCTATGCCTAGCAATCTTAGGCTCATGTCACATAAGATACAGGTATTTTAATAGTCTCAAACTATTGATCCAGGGTCCTCCTTAATTCTGCCTTTTATAAATGCTCAAACCAAGGATAGACTGTAAATCAAAGAGTATGGCATGCAGCTTTTTCAATGGATAGATCAAATTAGGTAGAAAATATATCAAAGATTACAAAAAGGGAAAGGAACAAAGCATACGTTGTTTTACAAATTTTAACATCTTTTTTCTAAGAATTTATGGTGTTTCCTCACTGAAATAAATATGTTACAAAATTGAGAAAGCCAGCTATTCAAAGCTCCAATTAAGACAAAATAAGTTATAAACACCTTGATTACAGAGGAGGGAGGCCAGGCCCTGGAGATAAGCACTGACTAAATTTAATCCATGGAGCCTAACTGCAGACTAGTCTCTCTCTGTGCTATTTGTTTGAATTTTGCTTCAATTTTTTCCCCCTATAAAATCAAAAAATTATTGCAGGACCACCAGTTGAAGTTCTGAAAAATCTTGCCCAAGAGATCTGCTGACTCAATGTTAAAAACTTATTCTTTAAGAGGTAAACTTTATAGTTATTTTTCTTTAATTTGAAGAAAGGATGACAATATTCACCTGCACCCTCAAGCCATTTTCTAGCTATATTCAGAAAAGATTTTTCACCCAAACTAGTAATTCCCAATAAATTAATAGTCATAACCAATTAAAGCCAATAATACCAGAGTTGCTTGAAGATTGTGACAAACAGGAATAATAATTAAAATAATGAAACATGAACATTGATACATCTATGAACATATAAACATGCAACTGGAAGTAAAGTTGCTTATGATTATTAACTTTGTCCCAGTGGCCATATTACAATGTTTTGGGTGATTCCTATTCCCCATGGGCTTAAGATTCCCAACTAGTGTGGCTGCACAGGCTAGCACCAAAGCCAAAGGACCTCATTTCCTCCCATTTGTAAAGTCTGAGGCATAGGCAACAATAAATTATTATTATTCCCCCTTTTAGGCTGTAAAGTATCTGATCCTTTAATTTGTATCCTTAGCACCTGCAACAGCCCTGCCATTGGCATTTCAATAAGAACTGGGGCTGCAGTTCAGTTGTAGGGTTTAGGCAGGTTAGGGATTTCTATCTGTCAACTGTTTCTTTAAGAGTCCATTCATTCTTTCTATATGACCTGCACCTGTGGGGTTATAGTGTCAATGACAAGTCCACATTACATCATAGTCCATAGCCAATGCTTGGGTCATTTGTGTGGTTAAAGAGGTTCCCCGATCACTGTCTATTTGTGTAGGTATCCTGGAGAGGGTTTTCCCCACTGGAAAAGCTAACAGAAGTCCCATGGCACTATCTACTGCAGTAAATGCATCCCTTGCCCCATCAGAGAGTGGAAGAGAGCCGATGTAGTCCACTTGGCCCCTGGGTTAATGAAGCCTGTGATGGACTGATGTGTCCCATCTGGTGGGGCAATTGGCGTGGTTATCGCAGGGAGCGTGACAGGCACCCCTGTATGATGTCTGTAAGCTGTTGGTGCATGATGGGTAGCTGGAACTGCTGGGATAAATGACATACGGTTTGGTGGCCACTTTTTCTGTGAAGCCACTCAGCTGCTTCTTGAGTTTCAGGAGTGTGTCTCCAGACTCGATTGGGGGTGTCTACCTCATCATTCCCAGGTAGCATGTTAGGAACATAGACAGGGACATGATAGTTACTTTCATCACAGGCAGGCATCCCAAATGTCTTGCCAGAGCTCTCATTTCCATACGGGGCAACCTATGACTGTCCATTGTTCTTATTTCCAGGTTGCCCTCCAGGTCATGAGGCCTTTGTAAACAGCCCAGCTGTCGATACAGATAGTTAGCAAATCTCCTGATTCATGCACTATTACCACCTATACAGCTCTTATTTCAGCCCATTGACTGCTTTGCATAGTGCCAGTCTCCTAACATATAGTGTCACTAATGAGTTGTACAACCACGGCTGTCCATGTGGGAGGCTGCCCACTAGCAGATCCATCAGTATACCAAGCAGACTTGGGAATTGCTCCTGTGCCCTCTATAGTGGGTATTTCAACAACTATTTCAGGCGGATCTCAGCACTAAGAGGGCTGGTATTGAAAACAGTGTTTGGAACAAGTAAGCTTTCTACCTGTTATGATACTTAATTGTGCACTGCCAGAGTGTGGCTTATTGGCTGTGTCCATAATCCACCCCTGTATAGGGAGGGTGGTTTTCAAGGTGACAGGACATTTCTGCGTCCGACTTTCCACTTGTAATAGAGCATTATAAGCAGTACACCGTTGCTTTTCTAAGGGGCTATATCTTAATTCTGCCCCTTCCAAAAATTATGACCAGAATCCTAGGAGTACTCGCTTAGAATGTTGCCTTTGCCACAAATCCCACCCAAAACCAACGTCAGTGTGGAACACATCCAATTCACAGGCAAATCAGGATCTGTCCCCTCAGTGCTTGTGTCTGTGCCATTGCTCTCTTTGCTTTTTCAAAAGCAGCCTTCTGGGGGTCATCCATTCCCAAGTATGACCTTTTCTAATTAGTATATACAATGGTTTTAATATTTGAGCTAAGTAGGGAATGAAAGGCCTCCAATATCCTACTGGTCCTAGAAAGGCCATTAATTGCTTTGGCATATGCAGCATAGGAAAACATTGTACCTTATCAATTGTTGCAGAATTCTTACCTGACCATACAACACCCAAGAATTTGACAAAGTAGCCAGGGCCTCGTAGCTTGTCATGACTGATTGCCCATCCCTTGCTCTTGAAATAGGATATTAATGTTCCTGACACCACTTTTAGTTCTGAAAGAGAATCACCAGTAAACATAATATCAATATAATGAAATAAAGTCACAAATTTGTTTTTTTCCCAATTGGCCAAGTCTTTTGCAACTAGGCCCTGGCAAATGGTCAGTCTGTGTAAATGGCCTTGTGGTAGCATGGTGAAAGCCCTTTGTCATCCTTCCCAGGTGAAGCTGAAAGCAGATTGACGTGCTTTATCTAAGGGAATGCTGAAGAAAGCATTAGCTAAATCTAAAATAATAATGATGTAAACAAGTGCTAATTTCTTATAGTAACGAGGCAATGTTTGGAACCACTGCATACAAAGGTGGCATTACTTTAATTCATGGTAATCTACTGTCATGCCCCAGGTTCCATCAGGTTTCCCTACTGGTCACACAGGGTTATTAAAGTGTCTATGGGTTGGTATTAATATTCCCATGTTTTTATTTCCTTAATTGTTGAAGAAATTTCTTGATGTCCCCCGGTAGCTTATATTGCTTAGTGGCTACAATTCTCTGAGGTTATTGTACTTTTACAGGGGACCATTTTGCCTGCCCCTTTAAGACTGCTTTCACTACCCTATACCAAAGGCAGAATTCTCTTATGGTGGTTTTTTTTTTTTTTTTAAGTGTTTATTGAAACTAAAAACACAATATTCTACAAAGACAGACTGGTACATATTGGGCTGCTTAAAGATCTTTTATTCTATGTATTTTTTAAATCATGGAATTGAATTTTTCCTTGTGGGAGTATTTGATAGTTTGAAATATCTTTAAAAATCATGACAGCAACCATTAAAAACCTATATTCATTTACACTTTACCATGACTAATTGCAGAAAACTGCAAAGATACTGATGGCACAACTGAAAATCACTGTCTGGACATAACTTGAATTTATGATGTAAGTAGATCCTCTCAAGAATCTGCTAGGCCAAGATTAACACATTTTAAAATGTCATTCAACCTTTCAGAATCCTAAATGATCTAAAACCTGTGCATTAGCCCTATATTCTACCATCAGATCCTTCTCATACCTTCCACCATTCCTCGTGGTTACACATTAAGAGAACAAAAGCATCCACCGTAGGCAACACTCATAGTTCCTGGTCCAAATGAATTGAAAACAGGAGAAACAGTATTATAATTTTTTTTATGAAATCTAATTCTGGAAACGATATTGACTTCAGATATGTGTTAAGTTAAAAAAGTATGAACCTTAATATTTAAAACTTTATACTTTTAATAACATCATAATTCACTGTTTTTAATTGTAAGGAAAGGCACAAACTTCAAATGGTATTTTGTAATGTGGAATTGAAGAGAAGATCAATTCCTAATATATATTCAGGTATAGAAGAAATATATACAGTGTATTCTGGGTGCGTGTGTGTGTGTCAATCTCCCAATTTGCAAGATCAAATTACACTGTTTGGCTCTGATTTTCTTTTCTGCATAGCTGTCTGTGACCGGCTCAGGTCCTTAAATCAGGCTTCATTTCCATGAATTAAAGTACATTCGGCCCCAGTATCTACTAGAGCTGTCACTCTCTATTTGTTAGTAGAGAACCAGTAAATGGTTAATTTTACATGTGGTCTCCAATCCCCGGGGTCCCCAGTTATCGCTCATACCTGGGAGTCTTGACCGCTCCCTATTGGAGGGGAAAGGGACTTGCCAGTTCTACTCCAGGAGTGTGGAGGATTCTTGTGTTTTGAAAGGGAGTTTCTTAGTCAGTTTATCTTCCCCTTAAGCTATTTTGGGATTTATTTTAGTAAATCTTTTGTCTTTGGCTAATTTGTGCCACAATTTAACTAAAACAGCACTTGGTTGTTTATCTGTAGTTTCTAGTTCTGTCCCCATGGCAATTAGATCAGCCCACATATGCTTATGTGAGACCCGATTGTGGCTGTCACGTTCTCAGGGAGTTTTCCCCATGGCCCTAAGTCCTTTTTTTCAGAGCCACTCAGATTCCCCGAGATCTGCTGTGGCTTGAGCAGCTCTCAAAAAATGGGCTGTTTCACTAGAAGACTCAAAATGGACCCTGGGCGGGGAGGGTGTCCATAAATATGATTAGTAGCAGTGTGCAGGATGGTGTCTTTCATCCCTGCTGTAAAAGTTTCATTGTCAGGACATGTAAAATTTGCAGAATATATGGCATGTTTCATCCTAAGACCCCACAAAACATCTTGCAGTTCTTCTGTAGATTGCCAGTGGGGAGTGGAGTGTGGAACATCTCCCTCATTGGGCCAGGCAGTGTTGCATGCAGCTATCAGCCAGGCTAACAAAGACACCATTTCTACCTGATTAAGGGTTAGATACGGGTGCTAGCATAGGGATGGGTACACTGTGATAGATGCTAACTTATTCATTTCCATCCCAGTTAATATTACATCTTCAGCCCTTGTGTCCTATACTCATAAAAGCCTCATTCAGGCTGTGATTCCTTGGTTTTGTGCCTATGACACTGCCCGAGATTGTGTAATTCAGCAGAGATACTGAATCTCTCTGCTCTCTGAGATCTCTCGTGGCACTATGGAGTTTCTGCTCAGGAGGTTGTAAATTTTGAGGGTCCACCCCAGCAGGTTGCTCCCATGCTATTTTTATTTTTTGCTGTAGCATGGTGTGCACTTGCCAAGGGGCACTCGTCTTCCTCTATTTCCATACTTCTTCCTTTTCCTCCTCTTCATCATCAGATGATGAATCTATGGAATACCAAGTTTTTGGGTTCCACCCCAGAAGAGTTAGTATTCTCCACACTTGGACTTGGGGTAATTTTCAACCATGGGCCCAAGCATAACTACAGGCTAAAATTTCTAATTTATCATCCACATGACAGAAGTGCTTGATTATAGCATCTTTCATGTTCACTTGAGTGAGCTGATTATTCCTTTCTAATTTTAATTCCTCCTTTAGAGATCTGTGTATCCCTTTCTAATTTTAATAGAAATTAATGATTTTTTTTCAGAGCCACTCAGATTCCCCGAGATCTGCTATGGCTTGAGCAGCTGTCAAAAAATGGGCTGTTCCACAGAAGACTCAAAAAGGACCCTGGTGGTGGTGGTGGTGGGGGTGGCTGTTGTTTTTGCTACCTGTTCTGCCTCTGTGGCCATATCTAAGGCTCCTGAAAGAGACCAGGCTATGGTCACTACTACTTGGTATTTTATTTTCATTTTGCTAAGACTTAGTTGTCCTGCTGTTGCAAAACAATTAGCAACACTGCCAGAGTTTTCAGGGTGTCCCCATATTCTCACAGCAGTCCCCATCCCTCCAGGAGGGCATCCATCCCTCCCCACATGGATGATGCAGGCCAACTGGGATTTCCTTTGCCAAGTCTCCCTTCCCCAGACCCATGCCTTCTGCTGCCGGCAGTGTCTCGATCTCCTGGCTGGCTTGCCAATTGTTCTGCACAGTCTGGTGCTGCTGTGAGACTGAAAAACTTGCCAGGCACAGAAGTAGGCACAGATTTATTGGGACTTATGAACAGAAGAGGTTCTCTGGTGGCAGCAGATCTGGAGGTTTAGTGCTCTGTGAGGAATAGGAGTGTGGGAAGGAGGATGGGTAATATGTGATTTTAGAAGAAAGACATTCCATATAGTATGACGACATTAGGTCTCTAGTACAATCATTAAAGGGACCTAAGACCTGACGTTTTACTAAGATTAGTGTTTAAGACGAAGATAAAATCAATGCCATTTTTACATCTGTGGTTACATTCTTTCCCCTCTGGGGAAATTGTTTCCTTTCTTGACCTTTGTTCTTGGCTAAAGCAGGTTTTGTTATGGCTGTTTAGGAGAGGACCCTGGCCCTGGGCTGCCACAGTCCCCATCCTGTTTTCCTTGGCGTACTCTGTCTATTCTTTGATGTTTTTTTAAAAGGCTAGTATCACATAGATTGAGTTTAAACATTTCTATGATAAAAATCGCTAACAACATAGCCAATCAGATGGTGTTTTGAAAATTTCAGAACACGCTAATATCTCATGCAGAATAGAAATAGTGTTCTAGTTTACTAATGCTGCCAGAATGCAAAACACCAGAGACGGATTGGCTTTTATAATAGGGGGTTTATTTGGTTACACAGTTACAGTCTTAAGGCCATAAAGTGTCCAAGGTAAGGCATCAACAGTCGGGTACCTTCACTGGAGGGTGGCCAATGGTGGCCGGGAAACCTCTGTTAGCTGGGAAGGCATGTGGCTGGAGTCTGCTCCAAGTTCTGGTTTCAAAATGGCTTTCTCCCAGGATGTTCCTCTCTAGGCTTCAGCTCCTCAAAAATGTCACTCTTAGTTGCTCTTGGAGCATTTGTCCTCTCTTAGCTTCTTAGGCTGTCTCCAAAATGTCTCTGTAATCTGAAGCTCCTCTCTCAGTTCCAGTGCATTCTTCAAAGTGTCCCCCTTGGCTGTAGCTCCTCTTCAAACTGTCACTCTCAGCTGCACTGAGTTCCTTCTGTTTGTCAGCTCATTTATATGGCTCCACTGATCAAGGCCCACCCTGAATGGGTGGAGCCATGCCTCCATGGAAATTATCTCATCAGAGTTATCACCTACAGTTGGGTGGGGCACATTTCCATGCAAACAACCTAATCCAAAAGTTCCAACTTAATCCCCACTAATAGGTCTGCCCCACAAGATTGCATCAAAGAATATGGCTTTTTCTGGGGGACATAATACATTCAAACCAGCACAAATAGTATGATTTCAAATGAACTCAATGAAAAAAAAATAGGATAACAAGTCAAAATAAACTAAAATCAGGAAATGGTATAGGCATGTTTTCTAAAAGAGAAAAGAAAAGATGAGGCAAATGTAGCCTATGGCAGAAAATCTCATCTTTGTCCCCCTGAGAAATGAAGGTATTCTGCTTCCTTCTACCCATATATGCTTATTATCAGCATTTGTGGTAGAGGGAAGCTTACTTGCAAAAAAGAATCTGGAGTGAGATGAGCTAACACCACCTTTACTCAATTTCTAGCTTAGAGCAATGGAGTTAAAATACAAAGAGAAATTAAATGTAGTGGCAGTGGTTTTACATAACACTGGGGGAGACAAATCACCATTTTCCAACTGACTGTGGGAAATGACAACAACCCTTGGGTCAAAATTAAATAAACACTGATGAGGGAGAGGGAAGTGAGAATTACTTGGTGGCTTTAATTAATTTTAATTGCTTACATTTTGAATTGTAACTTAGCATTCTGAATCTCTTTTCTCTAGATGAGCTGGTGCTCATGCCAGATTTCTTTTATTATTGTATCACTATTATGATTAGTAATATTTATACCATTATTATGACTATTACAATCACCCCCTGGATTCCTTTTTGCTGCTTTAAACTGAAAACTTTAAGAAGTGAAAATTTCTTCCAGCCTGTTTTTTTCAAGGAATAACTGAAAATATGGAATAAAATTTTAAGGCTGGTTACTTAGTCCAGGAAAGAAATAGAACAGAAGTAACTGTCAAAATTTATAGTGATCCCTGCCCCCGCCACAAAGATCCAGCAATACTTGGCAATGCAGAATATTTAGTGCTGATAGTCATATTTAAGTTCTAGAGAATTTCATTCATATTAATAACATAAACCATATTTGATTTTCATTAAGAAACTTTGTTTCCTTAGACTATTAAGTAAATACCTTTAAATGAAAGACCACCCCCAACTGATAGCTGACAATAATGAAGAAACAGGATATAGATAATTTAGAAATCACAATCAATATATAAATAGTTTCAAGATGATTTGTGGCACTCTCAGAATCGGATCACGTCTCAGACTTTCAGCTGACCTTGTCGTTCTGCTCATAGTCTGCAGTATCATCCATGTTGACAACTTTCACCTAGATGGTACATTTAATGACCAGCAAAGAAAAAAGATATCCAATTTCCAGTTGTTATTTTATAATCTTCCAACATTTGTTTGAAGTTAGACTAGTTCTTTAAAAAAAAAGTTTTGTGTGATAAATCAGTAGCTTCATATCACTCTTTCAAAGGCCACAGTTTTGATCGGTTGTTCTACATGACAAATTTTAACATTACTGAGAGGTATTTTCCCATGATGATATCTATCAGTTTTTGCCCTAGTAAAAGTTTTCCTGGGCTAGGGCATTTCTTGCCTAGTACAATTACATATAAACCATGATCATAAAAATATCATAAAACTATCGAAGCCTAAGTTATAGATTACAATAGAAGAAATGGCTGACTCTTCTGTGACTCCACCATTTTGCACAAGATGCTATTTTGCATAAAAAAACACCATCCTTCAAGATAAGCACCAGGATTTGGGAGCCTGTCCACATGCTAGTTTCACAAATCCTTAAAATTTGCAATTAATTATTTCTGAAGGCCAACAGCAAATACCCTGAAGCACTGATGACACAAAGATGGGGAGGGGAAGGAAGAGTATTTCAGAATAAATACATGTTTTTGAGTGCAGTTTATGTGCAAGGCATGGATTATAAGCACTTTAAGTAAAGCAACACATTGCTTCTAATAAGAGAACAAGATCATTATATAGAAACATTTGGCCATTAAAACCACCAAGCAGCAAAGAAGTTGCTCAGGAAAAGCAAATTTAATTTCTAATCTCTATTTGATTAGCTTTCTTTGTCTCTTAACTGTTGCTAGTTTTTAATCCTGTTTTTCTTAGATGCAACCCTTCTGACTCCTGTAGGGAAACTTGTTTATTTTCCTTTAAATATGCATTTTCATCTACCTCTAAAAGTTTGTTTTTAAAGCTTCGTTTTATTGGAACCAGTTTTTTTTTTTTTATAATAACAAGCTTTTAGGCACACTCTAGAATGCATATTCTCCACAACTTGCAATTGTGTAGGAAAAGTTCTTTCTAAGGACTGACTTTTAAGTTTTTGGTCACTTGTCCAGGGGCACAAATAAAACAATGGTGACTCTTTATGGACCTTGTCCCATGCGCTTTGGGAGGACTTAAGGCTATTGCATGTATTATTTAATCCTTATTCCTGCCCAATAATGTGGGAGAATGAGCCATTTAAGCAGGAGAATCGGTGTCTTACCATGCCAGATTTCAGTGAAAGGCAGTGGAGAGCATCTGGTGAAGCATTTTGTGAAAACTGATACATAAAATCTCATAGGCCCAATATGGAGGTAACTGCGTTAAGCACCATGCAAAAAAAACTAAGCAGAAAACAAAAATCCTAAGCAAGTTTCTATTTCCTATAAATGTCCAACTGGCCCAGAAGACCAAATTTAAATACAACCAGATCTTTATCAATTATCAATAACTAATCTTCCTCATTCTAAGCAACCATCTGTTCCCCACTTTGTAAATCACTCCTCCCACCCCCACCCCAAGTAAAATGGAAACAGTGTCAGCCAATCAGAACACTTCTCACTCACTTCTGCATTTGCCCTGTATGAGCTTCTTTCCACTGCCTCCTTGGAACTCCCTTCTGATTTCTGAATGGGGTACTGCCAGAGTCAAGAATGCTCAATAAAGCTGTGAGATCCTAAATTGCATGAAAAGCTTCTCTTTTATCAAAATGATTTCCAGACTTTTGCCTTTCATATACCAGTAGTATTTTAAAAGAGGGCAATCAACATTGACTTGCCAATTGTTTTGTTTCAAAGAAGGACAACTACAAAACAACAGCAGCAGCAACAACTAACATCTTGTATAAATGTATTTAATAAAGAAAAGAACATTTTAACACTCAAAATTAAGGACATATTCTAACCCCTAGGGAAGTCCTTTACATTGACCAAATTAAAATTAAAATTAAAGCAAGAAATCATCCCATTGTTATTGTCTAATTTTATGTCAGACAAGTGACGTCATCATCTAGTCCTGATATTTGGAGGCCATTGGTTTTGAACGCAGAGCAACAAGTAAACTTTTGGATGACAAAAGGGGAGAACAGACTGGAAAGTACTAGGAGAAATTCTAAGTGGTGGGATTTGGATCATTCGAAGTATAGGCATGAACATTCAAGAGCAGACAGATAACCTGGTTTGCTCACATATCGGGCAGTGACTAAGGATTACACAGGTAAATTGGATGGGGTTGAAGTAATTCCAGTGCTGACACATACTGAGATCACCAGACCAATATGGCGTGTTGCACTAATTGGAAAAGGCCATGTCCTCTCGGTGGTCCTTACCATCGTGGTGATGGTTGAGACTCTGAGCAAAGGGAAAGCTGTCCTTCCTCCGGGTGGTTGCAGCCCTGTGTCAGGGACCATGACCTGGATAGGGCACTGCAGGCTGACTCTCGGCCTGGACTCGCCCCCTTTGCCAGGTCCTGTTGTAAATGCAAAAAGTGTGCGACTTTCTGCTGAGTCTCTGAGGTTCTAGATCGAGTTCAAGTTTCTGTGACTCTAGCTGATTGACACTTGGGCTCAGCATTCTAAATAGCATAATAGTGTAAATTTGTTATAGTGCCCCAAATAATTTATTCTTCATGAAGAAATTATGTCCTGGGTGGAGAAAGTGGAGAAGACCCAAAGAATTAGATGAGTAAAGCCTGCTTTTCTCTAGATGACTGATTCTCCCCAGTAGATTTAGTACACGTTTAATAAATGGCATTGAGATTTGAAATTATAGTGCCTATTTGGGGAAACTGAAAAAGAGATGTTTTCAAAATGCAGACCTACTCCAATATTGCTGTCACTTTTTGGACACACAATTAGAAAATAAGCACAATGAGATAATTTCGTGCATAAATTTAAATTTAGTCAATTTGAATAATTAGCTTAAGTCTCAGAGCATGTTCTTCCTAATTTGGGGAGTTAAAATGTTCTTTCCTTAATGAAGTCATTTATATAAGAGTTGATAGTTGTTGTGTTGTTTTGGGTTGGATTGCCAGATTTAGCACAAAACAAAATAAAACACAGGGCGCCAAGTTAAATTTGAATTTCAGATAAAAAAAATAATGTTTTCATATAACTGCACCCCAAATAGTTCATGAAACATTCTTATATAAAAATATCTTTGTTTATCTGAAATTCGAATTTAATGAAGTGTCCTATATTTTATCTGGTTGCCATAGATTGGAGGAAAGTCACAGGAGATGAACTTAGAGAAGTAGACCATACTATGTGTGCTAAACTGATTTAGTTAATGCTCCCAATTCTTTATTTTTCAATGATCTTTATCACATGACATTGGAGTTTGTCCTATAAAGGCAAAGTAAATTTCTCCCCTCACATGACTCGCTTTGGCCCGCTGGATAAGGTGGAAACAATGGCACAGCAGTTCTGGCCCCAGGAGGCATTTTGTGTTTCTGCTTGCTTGCTTGTGTTTCATATGTTGCTGTGGAAACATGCTGGGGGGCGGTGAGGGAGCAGTGAACCAAATGGAAGCCACGCAGTTGTCCCAGGTGAGGCAGGACTAGATTATCCCAGCCGGCTGGACCCTAGAAATGGCAGTAAACCCAGGTAAGATGAGTTGGGCTGCCTAACCAAACCCAACTGGCCCCAGATTTATGTGCAAAAAAGCATTTAATATTGGATGCTAGAGAAGTTGTGTGGTTGATTGACACATGGCATTATCACTGCAATAGTAACTTTTGCACTGGTTTAAAAAAGATTTTTTCCCTTGCTAAGGACTGTGTTTTTGTTTTGTTTTGTTTTTCCTGTAAGTAATGAAGCTATATTTACGGAGGATAAAATAGAGGAGACTACAAGTAAGGAAGAGTTCATGCTAGTCCTGGTGAAGAATGAGGATGCCACTGAGACTTTGAAATTATTAAAACATTCCTGGGTAGAACAGAATTTGGTGACAGATTGGCTATAAGGTGCAAAATAATATATGGAAGGCAGGTGAATAAACATGGAGTTGCAGATTACTACTTTGGATGGATGATGTTAACTGAGTTATGAAAAATAGAAATAATAAGTTTCAGGACGCAGGCTTTGATGAAGGAAGTATATTTTGCTATACACATTTTGAATTTCAGGTATATGTGATGCATCTGCTTTTAAATGGTGGGTTGCAAGTGTGGGTCAGGATAGAGATCGGTCTGGAGACATAGATTTGAGGCATTCTCGTAGAGGTGACCCTGGAAGTCATGTAACAATATAGATTAAAGAAAAGAAATTGCTGCACAACACTGAGCAGAATTTAAGAGGCAAGCAAAGGAAGGTTAGACAGTGGGAGAGAGCTCAAATAACAGTGAAGTAAAAAAGAGGTTGAGGTAGTTGTTCACATGATGGTTGGGAGGAAGCAAATAGGTGAGATGTTTTCCTAAAGCAAAGTGAACTCAATAGTGACAATTAAAATGAGAACTGAAAATAGGACATAGGCGTGCCACGTAGATGCCATCAAGGAGAGTAGGTCCATTAGAGTGTTGGAGGCATGAGTCAACTTAGACTGATCTAAGGAGTAAAACAGATACAAGGAAAAATTTGACTCCTCATGTAGAGTTTTTCTTGAAGAGGTTTCATTTCTATTCTATATCAAAGGGAATCTAGAGTGGAAGGTAGGTATAGAGGGGAAAAGGGTGGATCAAATATTACACAACCCTCACACACAGAGTTCAATTCTGCCCATTTTGTTTAATTTGGTTTGTATTTTTATTATCGATTTGGAGGATTTTTTTTTTTTTTTTTTTTTTGTGTACGTACACATTTTGGACACAAGTCCTTTGTCAAACCTGTGCATTATAAATGTCTTCTCCCAGTCTGTGGCTAATTTTTTATTTGTTTTAAGAGTATCTTTTGATAAGCAGAAGTTTGTAATTTTTTATGATGTTAATTTATTGGCTGATTTTTATTTTCTTTATGACCAAAAAACAAGCACATGAAAAACTTACCTTAGTTGCAAATAAGCATATGAAACGATGCTCAACATTGTTAGCTGTTAGGAAATGCAAATTAAAAGCACAATAAGATGCCACTATGCATCTTTTAGGATGGTTAAATTAAATAGATTGACCATACCAAGTGCTGGCAAAGATGTGGGGAAACTGGAATGGAAAATGGTGCAACCAATTTGAAGAATAGTTTGTCAGTTTCTCAGTTTGTTAAACATATACCTGCCACATTAGCCAGCCATTCAAATCCTAGACATTTATTCAAGAGTAAAGAGAACATTTATATACAAATACCATAATGACTCAAATGTCCCTCAAGAGGTAAATGGATAAACAAATATTATTAATCCTTAAAATGGAATACTAGTCAGGAACAAAAATGAACTACTGATACTTGCTAAAACATGACTAAATCTCAAAACAATTATGCTGATTGAAGGAAATTAGATTAAAAAAAGGGTACACAGCATGTAATTCCATTTATATAGAATTTTAGAAAATGTAAATTAATTTATAGTAACAGAAAGAAAATCAGTGGTTTCCTGCAAGCAGTGAGGACAGGGGCAGGAGGAAGGGATTATATTTAATATAAATATTTAAGCAATTGATTTCTTGTTAAGCACTGCTATAATGCCATGTATTTTAAAATGTTGTCTTTTCATTATTATTGATTTTAAAATATCTTCATTGTGATTTTTTAAAGCATGAGTTATTTAGAAGTATTTCCAAATACGTGAGGCTTTTCTGGATATCTTCTCATTTTTTAATTTCCATTTTAATACTGTTGTGGTCAGACAACATATTCTACAAGATTTCAAGATTTTGAAATGCATGGTATTCTATAGAGCATATGTCTGGCCACAACATAATTTCTGTTTTTAAAATATTATATCACTCTTTCTTCAAATTAGTTTTTAGGCTAGAACTCTTGAAGCCACTCACTGGTTAGAAATTTGGAAAAGGAATTTACAATCAATCTATGCAAACAGTACCTTGACAAACCCTTTTTAAACTGAAAATTGACTTCATCTCTTTTATGGGGATTCCTACTATACCCCTAAGACCACTAAATCAGAAGTTCACACTTTAAAGCTTCCTGCTTTTCCCCTGTTCTGTGGATATGTGTGCAAGTGTTTGTAGAGAATATGGTATAACCTACTATTGGCGTTTTCATGTTAAACGAAGGTAGTAATTTCTTGTCTGTCAGAATTCTCAAGAGAAAAAAGGCAAAAGAAAAATGCTCAGCACAGTGACTAGGTGTATATCTTGGGTACTATATCTACAGAGTTAAAAATTACTGCTCGGTAATTATCAGAGCAGTAAACTATTTGCATGGAAAAATGAATTTTAAATATTTAATGCAGACAAAAATATATAAAGGTAGATACAGCCCTAATCGAAAAACCTCTGATTTCCACTCTAAAGAATGCTCTGGCTGAATACTTCTGAACTAACCTTTTCACAATGTTTATCATCACTCTTCAAGTTGATGTGGGTTTCTTCTACAGGATTTTCTAATTTATTTATAATATTACACCATAAAAAGCAAGCATAATATTCTGAAAACAATTTGCATCACACATAACCTCAAGTCATCTTTCACACATGTTATAGCATGAATACTAAACTTATTTTAAATTAACTTAGCTGTTTGCTGAGGATAAAGTGAGAAAAATCCCACATAGAAGGTGAAAGAGCACAAGACAGAGCAAAGAATCATGAGTCCTGTGAGCAGCCATATATTTCTGAGTTCTAACGGGGCAGGCAGCCTTGTAAAATGATGGGCCCTACTGGAGATCAACTTCTAGATTGTCTCTTTTCATCCCTCTGAGTATTTTATGCTTATTTTAGTGACTCAGAAGAGCTGGATTTATTTGCCTGTAGAATACAATTTAGATTTTAGCCTCTTGCGTCCAATTTTACATTTTCCAAAGTGCACTAAATTTAATGCATCCGAGTTAAGAGTTCTCTGGTGAATACAGACAATTGTCAACATGACAGCCTATTTCTGAGCTGTTCAGAGGTTGTGGCTGAAACTCGACAATCCTGACCCTGGGGCTATATAAACACATTATTCAAAATGTCTTTCTGTTGCTCTCCAATGATATGTAATTTAAAAAATTAAATCGTTCCATTTCATTTCAGCTTTAAATATAAAGCTTGAAAAGCACGCTAAAACATTTTGAAATTGAAAGTCCAAGGCTAAGGATATCTGCAGAAATATTCAAAGAAATTTATTAATACATCTTTAGATAGCTCTATTATACCTGTTGCTCTACACAAAAATAATAAATATATGCATGAAATATTACGCACAATTACTTAGAACAGAAATCTTGGTAAGGCAATCCATAACCACAGCTTAAAATCAAACTTGAAAAATAATATACAGGAATTTATTTTGTATTAAAGAAGAGCTGCACTCAGAGAAGTAAGTACTCATGCAAGATCATCTTTTTGGCATGATGTAGAAGTTTTTACCTAAATATATAAAACATTATTGATAAAGTGAATTTCATGGATGCCAT
The DNA here is from genome assembly GCF_015220235.1 of Choloepus didactylus. Lineage (NCBI taxonomy): Eukaryota > Metazoa > Chordata > Mammalia > Pilosa > Megalonychidae > Choloepus > Choloepus didactylus. The sequence continues at coordinate 14,732,617 of NC_051322.1, forward strand.
TTGATTAAGTCTCTTTTCTAGAAGTAAAATAGCTAAAATATCTTTAAGGACCTTTCAGCAAGTATTGTTTACAATGCCCTTTATACTCCTGTGAGCAGTTTTAGTAAAAAGTGGCAAGAGTTTGCTTTATTTTTCCTTAACAATAAGTAATTTACTTATCCTAGCAATTGCAAAGGGACAATAATCTCTCATCTTTCAAAATATTCCATTGCTTGTGTTTCTAGCTTTATAACATTCTGGGGAGAAAAATGTGCAAATATCAATACCTACATTTTATTACTGAGATGTAGTAATGGAAAGCGAATTTTCCAAGGATGGTCTTTAAGGCTCCAACAATTTATAAGCAGAACAGAGGCTCCCTGAATCAGAACTGATTCTTGGGACCCAACTTGAGTATAATGGCAAAATACATCCATACAAACATAGATACATAAGAAGATTTTGACGTCTAGCTTCTTTTCTTTCATAGAAATTCTGGCAGTTGTTTACACTATTTTAAAACTTTTAAAATCCCAGTGGCTTGCATAAATTGAAATCAAGTCTTTCAGTATTGCCTAAGAGGGAAAAATAAAACTGATCATCAATATTAAATATGTGAAATAGTGTTTAAAGTTCTGTTTTATTTCTTTGTTCAGGTGATATTTCCTATTTTTAATTTAACTGTTTGTCAAAAAGGTAATTTTCTATATTTAAAATTTTTTTTTTTCTTTTTTTCTTGAAAATGATTATTCCATGCTCACATACTCTGGAAAGGTTTGAAGTTATTAAATATTTTTCTTAATTCCCATTTTTTAACTTAGTTGTATAATTAATCTATTTACTTCATACATATGAAAACCAAATAAATGAGAATATACTCAAAAGGGTAAAATAATGCATTTAAAAATTTTTCCTTATATTTTCTAGCCTTGGTGAGCAAAACGTAGGGAAGAACAGAAACAGACAGAGATTGTTCAACTTTTTATTTGTTCTTGGGAATAAAGGGATGTTTTAATTCTTATACAATTCACAAACCCTTACAATGTCCTTGAATGTAAAATGCAGTGTAACATCACAGAAAGTAACTTTTCTTTCTCCCTGGGCATTGCCTGAAAAGCAAGGCAAATTCTTTGAGGAGCAAAAGGAAAGCTTTGAACTTCATTTTTTTTTAAAGTAAAAAGAACTGCATCGTTGATTTAAAAAAGAAGGGAAAGTTAAAAAAAAAAAAAAAAGAAAAGAAAAACAAGGAAAGAAAAAAAGATGTAGTGCCCCCTTGAGGAGCCTGTGGAGAATGCAGGGGTATTTGCCTACCCCACCTCAATGGTTGCTACCATGACCACAGATATAGGGGACTGGTGGTTTGATGGGTTGAGCCCTCTACCATAGGTTTTACCCTTGGGAAGACGGTTGCTGCAAAGGAGAGGCTAGGCCTCCCTATGGTTGTGCCTAAGAGCCTCCTCCCGAATGCCTCTTTGTTGCTCAGATGTGGCCCTGTCTCTCTAGCTAAGCCAACTTGAAAGGTGAAATCACTGCCCTCCCCCCGACGTGGGATCAGACACCCAGGGGAGTGAATCTCCCTGGCAACGTGGAATATGACTCCCGGGGAGGAATGTAGACCTGGCATCGTGGGACGGAGAACATCTTCTTGACCAAAAGGGGGTTGTGAAAGGAAATGAAATAAGCTTCAGTGGCAGAGAGATTCCAAAAGGAGCCGAGAGGTCACTCTGGTGGGCACTCTTACGCACACTTTAGACAACCCTTTTTAGGTTCTAAAGAATTGGGGTAGCTGGTGGTGGATACCTGAAACTATCAAACTACAACCCAGAACCCATGAATCTCGAAGACAGTTGTATAAAAATGTAGCTTATGAGGGGTGACAATGGGATTGGGAAAGCCATAAGGACCACACTCCACTTTGTCTAGTTTATGGATGGATGAGTAGAAAAATAGGGGAAGGAAACAAACAGACAAAGGTACCCAGTGTTCTTTTTTACTTCAATTGCTCTTTTTCACTCCAATTATTATTCTTGTTATTTTTGTGTGTGTGCTAATGAAGGTGTCAGGGATTGATTTGGGTGATGAATGTACCACTATGTAATGGTACTGTAAACAATCGAAAGTACGATTTGTTTTGTATGACTGCGTGGTATGTGAATATATCTCAATAAAATGAAGATTAAAAAAAAAAAAAAAAAAAAAAAGAACTGCATCACTGATACTTCCGATCTAAATCATCTCTAAAGAGAGTAGGCAATCACTGCAGTCAAATGCTGTTGTATTTTAATAGAAACTTATTTCTCCTGGGTGGATCTCAGGAATTCTGTGAAGCTTCCCGACAGTTTCTAGGTATACCATTCTTTGTCTTCATGCTTTTGCTTCTCAACTAGATGGATTGGGAATATTTGAGATTACTAGTCTCCCCATATACTTACTTTGTTAATATAATTTTTCAATAATTTTTACTTTTTTCAATAAGTTGTAGATATTTAGAATACCAGAGTCGAGATAAATTTCTCTTAGAAGCCTGATTATTAGAATGTTTGTAGATTTAAAGAAGAATTTTCATTCACTAGATCTTGTCTTTTCAGATTTTTCTAGAATCTGTGAACATGTGTGTTTAAAAATCTCCAGCCATGCAAAAACAAATGTTCAGGCATAAAAGGCATTAAATAAATATCTCAAAAATGTAAAATACAATATTTAATTGGAACAGTAAGATATGGATGAGTAGTAACTTAGGCTTTTCATATGACATCTGTATCTCACAATAATCCTCAAAAGATACGGTGTTTGAGCAAAGTTGCCTATTGACCTTTTGATGCCTGATACCCTAGGTTTGTTAAGCTGTCAACACACACACACACACACACATGCCTCTCCAGGTAGAATTTTCAGAAGTGGTTATTAATAGAGACAGTAAAGTGGACATGACTTTCGAGTTTTTCTCTTTCCCTTTCAGTGATAGGTATTAAGTAGGCAAGGATGCATTTTTTTCACCCTTAAAATTGTCTGAGTTAGTACCGTATTAGTAATCTATTTCTTTATCATTACCTGGAACTGATTTTTTTCTCCATTTTAAAAGCAAGTTTCTTTCAATAATCTTCCAGAGATAACTAAAAAATAAGTACAAGAAAGGGGGGGAGTTGGAAGAAATGTTTTCATCCATAACTGGCTTCAGACTGAATGATGTAAGTCACCCAAATATTCCACCCTTATTCTAAACCATAAAGTCCACCACAAATGATCACCAGAATTAATCACTGGTAGACAGCCCATGAAGATGGGCTATTTCCAGGGGTTCTCACACTGTATTTCATTTTTTTTTCCCAAAGCAATCCAGGAAATATTGATATAAGCTCTCAATTTGATAAGATTTCTATTTGGCAAACTCATATCCTGTTATTGTTCTAAGTACTTTTTAATTATTAACACATTTAACCTGCTTGGCATCCATGAAAGTTCAATGTTGTGCCCCTCCATAGATGAAAAAATTGAGCCCCCAAGAGGGAAGTCTCTTGCCCAGGATTAGGCAGAATGTAAGTGGTTTAGGATCCAGTCAGTTTGCCATCAGTGGCTGTGCCGTGTTGTCTTGTCCTCATTGTCTCTATTAATAACTGCTTCTGAAAATTGCCCCTGGAGAGGTGTGTGTGTGTGTGTGTGTGTGTGTGTGTGTGTGTGTGTTGACAGCTTGACAAACCTACGGTATCAGGCATCAGACGGTCAATAGGCAACTTTGCTCAAACACCATATGAAGTGTGTTGGGGAGTGGAAGAGATTTCTGGTCATGACCAATAATTTCAAGAGCTGAGGCCTCCCTGCTGCCAGCAGTACCAGTCCATCTCTCTAATACTGTCACTTTTCCCTTTCCCTTGACATCTAGTTCACACTTTGTCTCTCCTCTCTCGAGACTTCTTTCCCCATCCTCACTTGCTGCTGATGACTGTGCTCTCCAGTCTATGAGAACAACAAAAGGAAATTGAAGAGAACTCCCACGTTCCCACACCACGTCTATCGAGCTGTTTCCATATGGTTTCCACGTGTCCTTTTGAATCAGTCAGGGTTCTCTAGAGAAAAAGAACCGGTAGGATAAATGTGTGTGTGTGTGTATGTATGTGTGTGTGTATGTATGCGTGTGTGTGTCTGTAAAGATTACTACAAGGAATTTCACACATGATTGTAGGGCTGGAAAGTTCCAATTCCAGACAGCAGTCTGCATGCTGGAAATTCTAGTAAGAGCTTACGTTGAAGTCTTGAGGCCGAAATTCTTCTACTTCTGGAACCCTCAGTTCTTGCTCCAACTGACTGGATGAGGCCACACACATTATGTAGTGTAATCCCTTTATTTAAGGTCAACAGATTGTAGATACTAATCCTATCTACAGTATACCTCCACAGTAACAAGTAGGCCAGTGTTTGATCATAACCTAGCCAAGGTGACACATAAAATTAACTTATCACACCTATCCTCCCTCATGTTACTATTTATGGACTTTCTTTTTTCCTACATGAGGCCAACCCTCATGTGTTAGATTCCTTCCCCTCTCACTTTCTCAAAGGTATCACTTCAGAAATTATCTCCCTACATCAGCCCACAAAATATTGTACTATTGTCCCATCTTTGCAAAACCCTCCCTTGGCCCTGCAATCTCTTCCATTTACTTCTCTGTCTCTCCATCCTCCTACGCAGTATAACAGCTGTCAAAACCCTCCAGCCCAAAACCATCAGTACCAGGCCCAAAAGTGAACGAAGTTGGGTTAGATACTCATCATAACGGGCAAGAAGGCACCCCATGGAGAGCTGTGGGGCATCTCAGTAAGAAGATAACAGAAAGTCCTCATATTATCGGGGCTTGTATTAAATGATTTGGAGGAAGGTTCAAGAAAGTAGGACTTGGCTCTGATTTAGAGGCTGTAGGAAGTGAGGATAATTCTCTGATCAAGTATTTTAATAAATCTTCTGAGAAGGCAGAAGGAATAAAGTGAGAACAGAGCTGGTAAAGCAGCAGCAGTCACTTCTGTGAGCAAGGAGAGGGGGGTGTTTGGTCATTTTAGGTTTAGAGAGTGTTCTTGGTTTCATATGTGTTCAGAGATCACTCCAAAGTTGTCTTGTTTTTGTCTGAATCCAGCCAGTGTTGGCGTTCTCTGATCCAGCTGCTTGCACGGGCCAGCTCCGTAGCAGCCTCGTCTGCCTTTCTCTCTCACCACTGATGGAATGGTCACATTTCTTACCCACCAAAATCCCTGAGACAGTTGCCACGCCTTGAATTTCCACTTTTACCATAAAATTATTTCTGGATGGAAAAAGTAAGTCTCAGATATAAAATATATTCAGCTTTCACCATTTTAAAATTCAAGAGCTGATCATGTCCCCAAGAGAGGCTCTGATACTTTTTCTTAGATTGCATCCATTGGTTGTAATTCTAGTAGGAGCCAGAAAAATATTCAAGTTTTTTAAACAAGGAAATTTTCTCTCTATCCTTTGTTTGCCAATATTTTAGAGAAAGACTTCTCCAAATATGATAAAAGATCACCCATCAGAACAAATTGTGGTGCTTGTTTTTTAAAAAATAAACCCAAACTGCTGAACTAGGAAACTTTGGAATTCAGACTGGGAATCTGCCTTTCAACTAGCACATCAAAGTGTTTCTCAAAAAAATTATTTAATTGCATTTTAAAGATACTGATAACAATAGCAAATATTAGCATAAACTACTAAGATTTAAGAAATGTTAAAAATAAGCTACAGTTGTTTCACCTCTTTTTATTGAAAGAGAAAAAATATTGCAGGTTTAGTTAAAAGCACATTTGTGCTCTTTTCAATTTTAATGTTTTCTATATAGTGAAGGGAATCCATTATTCTGAAAAGGGTATACTCTTTCCACCAAAGCTTTTATATTTGTATTATATACTTATGCCCATTCACATTTTTGTTAGTGGTTAATTGAATTTCTTATTTTTATTTGACATGTTGGGGTCATGGAGATGTAGCCATATTCATTCAAAATGTGAATCTTTATTGTTTTTATACACTGTTGCAATAAAATATTTTAAGAAGCAAACCAAAGAAAATAGACTAAGAATATTTTGAAAGAAAACAGCTTTTAAAAATCAATTAATTGACTTGGAGTAATATGTTAACATTTTATATTAGAAAGCCATGTGAGCCAAATCTCTATTCACCTATAAAGAAAAAGTACCAAATAATGGCATTTTTAAAAGTATGCTTTTGCCCAGAGACAATTATGTACAGAAGTATTACTAACATAAAACAGGAAAAAATTCAAGAACAATTTAGAATTTTATTAATTAATAAAAATCAGGTTTATTAAGATAATTTTGCTTCTGACCTACTAAACTAGTTCATGTTTTAATTCTATGTACTGCCAAATTGCATAGAGAATAATATAACAGACCCATGGTGAAATATTTTACCATACAAAATTAGGTTGTGGGATTTTTCTTCAATTGCTCATCCCAGGGCCTGCCTCACAAAAAGGACAGAGGAACAGATAAATACTTGATAAAGTGAAAGGTAAACACTTTCCAAATAGAAGATGACTATAAAGAAATAACACATTTTTGAATAAACCTTCAGGTTTAAATAATAATCATGCTTTGTGCTTATGAGTGCTTTAGAGATCATTGCTAGGATAGGGAGTTGAAGTCAGCTTCAATAAGCATGTATGCAGTGACAGCCATACCCAGGGTGCTTGTGGCATAAAACACAAATAAGAAATCTTCACTGTCCTTCCTACTGAGGAGGTGTGAAATTGTCTACACATGGGCTCAGAGTTTATGAGAACTACATAAACTACAGTTCAACCGGATAGATATTTTAATAGAGGTTATACGTACAGCGAGCAAGCATGGACAGGGTGAAGAAGTAGCTGGTTTAAACATTCAGGAAGCAGAAGTAAGGAAAAAATAGAGAAGTACGGCCAATTTGAGTTTAGCTTTCAAAGCCGAATAGTGATGTTTCTCCATTGGACAGGGTTTTAAGGCAATATGAGGAAGTGGCTTAAAACAGCCCAGAAATGGATAGATAAGCACAGCAAGGTCAGAATGATGCAGCTTCAGGCGTCTGCGATAGCAACTCACCAAATGAATGTACTCCTGAGAAGTCACAGACCATCTCAGCACATGCAGAAAAGGCAATTGGAAAGAGAAAAGAGGGTGGACCTGTACACCGGATATTAAGATGTGAGGATATATGACAAAATAATAATAAAAATGACTGAAAAATAATACTAATGCAGAAACAACAAATAGATCAAGAGAACTAAATATGGTCCATAAAGAGCAACAAGAGATTATGGGAACATGGTAGACGAGAGTGGTAGCAGCATAAATCAGCGATGAAAAGAGAAATCATTTATGGGGCTTAGAATTACTGATACGTAGGAAAGCAAAATGAAATTAATCTTAACTTCATATGCAATTATAAGCTGAATTTATTGAGACTTTATAGGAATATAAGACCAGAAAGCCAATAAAGGAGAATATTTTTACGGTTTTGGACAAACAACCTCTAAAAGCACAAGCCAAAAAGAGAAAATAAGGGATTTGCTTCAACAAAAGTAAGGATTTCTGTTCAATAGAGGATCTTATATGGAAAAATTTAGAGATAGGTGACAGACCAGCAGAATACATTTGCAATGTTTAGAACCCAATCAGGATGTTCCTAGAATTTGAATAGGCAATTTACAGAAAGAAAAGCTAAATATCTGATAAGTATATAAAGAGATTTCAACGTCACTAGTAAAAAGAGAAAAGCAAATTAAACGCAGTAAGATACCACTTTACATCCTAAAAGCTTGGGATTTCAAATTCCCAACAGAACCCTAGGCAGGATGCAGCAGTGCCTGCCCTGCTGGTCCATCTCTCACCAGCCATGCGAGGAACAGTGGGAAAACAGTCAAAACATTTATCCCCCAAATAACTAGCCCACTACCAGCCAAAACAGCCACAGTCATCTGGACTTCCCTTATCACTTTTTCTTTTCTCACAAATTCCATAACTAAGCATTAACTATGAGTGGCGTATTTAT